>NW_027185616.1:25684827-25723640 GCF_028583685.1 Petaurus breviceps papuanus
AGGAATAGGACTGCAAGATAGCAGGTAGAGATGAAGCAGAGGAGAGAAGAGGGATAGGAATAGGGTGAGAAGGATAGTGAGGGGAAGTAAGAAGAAGGACAATGTACAATAAGTAATTAGTGTTTAGAATGTGAATGGGATGAATTTACCTATAAAATGGTAACTGATAGCAGATTCAGAATTTGAATTAAAAATGTGTTGCTTTCAGGAAATGCTATGAAAATGAGAGATACAAATATAAAATAAAGCCAGGAGTAGAATGTATTGTATAAAAAAACAGGGATAGGAATCATAATTTCAGACAAAGTTAAAACTAAAATAGATTTAATCAAAAGAGAAAATAGGGAACCTACATTATGTGTCAGCCATGTTGTTCTATATTGTTTTAGATCATTTAAAATGATTAGACAGGTGTAAAACATCTGAGAATATACCTATCAAAGCAGAGACAGGAACTTTATGAATATAAACATAAAATACTATATACAAACAAAATTAGATCTAAATATTTGAAGTAATACTTATCGTTCAAGTTTAAAGCAAATGAGTAGCTGCTAAATTTATATATTACTGACTGTGTCTCTGTGATACTTGAATTAATTGTTTCTGGTTACTTGAATTATTTTCTTCTTGACCTGGACACCCTGAAATTGGTCTTTAGAGGAATATTCCTGAGATTTTCTTTTTGGCATCTCTTTCAGGAAGTGATTGGTGAACTCTTTTGATTTCTCTTTTGCCCTCCGGTAAAAGAGAATGTTAAAATTAAAAAATTAATATAAACATTAGGGCAGTTATCTTTTATTATTTATTAAAATGTGATGTCTGGGCTCTTTTTTTATTGTGGTTTTCAGGTAGGAATTATTTTCTTCTCTCAGTTTTGTACCCATTTTACCATTTGCCTAATTCAGTTCTTTAGTCTGTTATTAAACAACTGTTATCAATCAGTTATTTTGTTCTTCTTTTATCAAACTGTCAATTCTCTTTTCATAATTTTCTTTCATTGTTCTCATTTCTTTTCTCCAATTTTCCCCTAACACTCCTACTTAATGTTAAATATAATTTTAGTTCTTTATTTAGCTTTTCCAGGAATTATTATTGTTCTCGTGTTCAATTTGTATTTTTCTTTGCTCAGAGCCTTTTTCATGTCATTTTCTTCTTCTGAGTCTGTCTTAATCTTCTCTATCAACATAATAGCTTTTTAGGTTCTTCTTTTGTTGTTTTCTTATTTTCCTCACCTCTTTCTTGACTTTGAATTTTGTTGTTAGAGTTTGACTCTGCTCACCCAAGAGTTGGAGAAATGGTCCTAAGCTTTTAGGCTTTTTCGAGCTGCTGTTTTCACAGCTGATTTCTGGGGATTGATAAGTTTTTAGTGCTTCCAAGGTGGTGTGACACAGGAAGAGGTTTGGTCACTGCTATCTTCATCTGTACTCTTGTCCTTACTTCAGAAGGGACCCTACTCCCTTGTGCCTACAAATGTTCCTGTCTGCACTGTACCTCAACTGAGAATTGCATATGGAAAATGAGTTGTCAAACTGCACCCAGTCTGGCACTCCAGTGCTAGCAGTGGGGTCATCTGTAATCTATTTTTAATTTGTTGGTAAATTCAGTCCCTTTGTAATCTCTGGGCTGAAAACTCCTGAACCTGCTACTGCTTCTGTCCCAGCTGCCTCCAAAGTTCACAGCTGGTGCTGTTATATACATTCCAGTCCATCCCTTACCTCAGTGTCAAAGATACTACTTCACAGACACTCCAGACTTCATATGTTGTCTTAGGATAGAAAAATGCCTCACCCTGATCTTGTTGGCTATACCACTCCAGAATTTGATTTGTAGTGCTATTTTAAAGTTATTTGGAAGGAAATGTTGGGAGAACTTAACTGTAAAGCTTACTCTACTCTGTCATTCTGGTTTCACCTACCTAGTTGGTTTGCAAAACCAACTGATTGATGTCAAAGAAGAAAACTTTTTTTTCACATTTTTCTTCATCTTTTGCTTGCTTGATTGGGTAGATGAGATTGCAAGGTGAGTATAATAATTATTTAAGCATTGCCAACAATGCATATTTTCAGTTTGGATCTACATTCGTGGTCCATGCAGGATATCTTTTTCTGCTTTGATTAGCATTAAAATAAAGTTTTGAATGAAAATTATTTTAGAACCAGATCCAGGCCCCGGAACTGCTGTCTCACAAAGTGAGACAAAGATTTTCAAAAATAATGGAACATATCCAATCGCATTGCTCTTACTAAAAATATTAATAATACTTTGGCAAAAATAATAAAATAGTTTTGTACCATTAATAAATAAAATAAATTGATTTGAAATAATGTCCTTTTAAAGTTCTTTTGTGAGTATTTAATCTGTTTTGACTTACTGAAGGGCATACTATGTTCCTAGCCCCATGGGTGTTCTGTGTATGTAGTTCTTTGGAAAAAAATATTTTTATCATATACCAGATGCAATATTTTAAAAACTGCTTTAATACTTATATCATTTCCTTAAGAATCTAAAAGCTTAGGGATCTCTAAAACCAAACAGAATGTTAAGATAATACTGTTCTAGATATGTGGACATTCCATGGAGTCTTCACATAATCTAGGCATCATTGGGGATTCCATTACCTACTCTAATCAATACAATGAACCAAGACTTTTCCAAAGGACCTATGATGAAAAATGTTATCCACCACCACAGGGAGAACTGGTGAACTCTGAGAGCAGATGGGAATATACCTTTTTCTTTCTTTCTTTTTAGCAATGCCATTAATATGGAAATATATTTTGCATGACTTCACATGTATGATTGATATTCTTTGTGGGTAGGGGAGGGAGAGAATTTGGATCACATGATGGAAAAAATCAAATGTTAAAAAATAAATTTTGTTATAAAATGAAGATTTTTCATTTCTTCATGTGTGGCCTTGAACAAGTTAACTTTGCTGAGCTTATTACCTCATTTGTAAAGTGAGGATATTAAATTAGATTATCTCTCCCATCCCCTTCAGCCCCAGCCTTTAATGACTGTAAGAAACGTTTGAATTTGTCTTGCATTTCACAGCAGAAACTTACGTTCTTTTATACAATTCATCCTTAATCAAAGTGTGATAACGCCCTTTGCCCAGCATCATGGAATGTGACTATTATCTAGTAAAACAATTATGGATAAATCACTTTTCCTGGATTGTTGAAGTTTTGTTCCAATAAGGACCATGAAATTTTAAAAAAGATAGTTTTGATAAAAGTTTTTCTAAATTGACCTTTCATAGTCTTATAGTTCTTTATTAAATATGATTTAAAGGGTTTTTTTTTTTGTAATTTAGAGTCATTTCAGAACTTTAGTTATGTTGCAACCATTAAACCACTTCAGCTTCTCTCAAGGTAGTTATATTGTAGGAGTGAGCTTAAGCAATAAGCATACTCAATTTAAAACTATTTCAATTATATTAAACATTGCTCTTATACCACATTACATGAAACACTGAAATGCTTTTTTATTAAACACGTATAGGAGCTCTGTTTGTGATTGCCTTGTTTGTCCTAGTTTATTTCATTTATTGTCCTGAAGGGATAGTAAGTGCTTTTTGTTTTAAGCTAAGGAGGACAATTTTGAGATGCAGTACAGATATTTTAGGATCTGATCTTGGTATTTGTATTAAATTCTGATTCCTTTATTTAAATCTTTAACTGTATTGTTATTTCCTCTTGGGTATATGATACTAAGTGAAACTTGTTGAATAAGTCTTCTTTTCAAAAACTGGTAAATTTTTTTGTTATATTAAATTCTAGATGCATATAAAATGGTATGGAAGATACTGTCTGGCACTGGTCTTCATGCAAACTACTTTATACTCTTTAGAAAGAAAATACAGTTTAAATTTTTAAATCTTTCCCTTATACTCATAAATTACAGCATGAGCGTCCTTTAAAATAGCAGAGCTCACTCATTCTGGAGAGCAATTTGGAACTATGAGCAAAGGGCTATAAAACTGTGCATACCCTTAGATCTAGCAATAACATTGGTAGGAGGGGCAGCCAGGTGGCTCAATGAGTAAGAGCACTGGATCCTCTGTAGGGATGACCTGGGGATCAAATCCAGGCTTAGATTCTCAGCACCACACCCAGAAATAACTGGTCGTGTAACCTTGAGCAAGTTACTTAACTCCAATTGCTTAAAAAAAAAAATAACATTGGTAAGTCTATATTGCAAAGATATGAAAAAGGGGGAAAGGACCTATTTGTACAAAAATATTTATAACAGCTCTTTTTATGGTGGCTAAGAGTTGGAAATAAAAGGGATGCCCATCAATTGGGGAATGGCTAAACAAATTGTGGTATATGATTATAATGGAATATCATTGTGCTATAAGTAGTGATGGGCAGGCAGATTTCAGAAAAACCTGCAAAGACTCACATGAACTGATGCATAGGGAAAGGAACAGAACCAGAGGAATGTTGTACACAGCAACAGCAATATTGTTTGATAAAGAACTGTGAATGACTTAGCTAGCTAGTCTCATCAATACAGTGATCCAAGAAAATCTCAAAGGACTAATGATGAAGCATACTACTTGCCTCCAGAGAAAGAGCTTATATTGTTTTAATACAGACAGAAGTGTGCAATTTTTCACTGTTTCTTTTATTTTTTTCTTTTATTTGAGTTTTCCTAGACAAAATGACTACTATGGAAATGTTTTACGTGCTTGTACATATATAACCTATTACCATCTCAAGGAGGGGTACTGGAGGCCAGGAAACAGGAAAGGATGAATTGAGGGATAGAATTTGGAACTAAAAATAAAAAACAAACAAACAACAAATGTTAAAAATTGTTTTAACATGTAATTGGGGGGAAATAAAACATATCAAAAAATAAATAAAATAGCAGAATTCTATCCTTAGGAACTGTTGCTGTTTATTTAGATGGCTATTTGCCTTCCTTTGGTAGAAGAACTTATTATATTTCCAGCCTCCATCCCTGTTTCTTTTACTCTGTCATTGTGGTGTTTCTTGCCTTTAATTTTCCTCCTTTTTTGTTCTCTCTGCCTTTTTTCAGTTTTCATCTATCTTTATTTTTAGATGTATCTTGTATGTAACATCATCATGTTTTATTTTATACATGTGTATCTGTTAGGCTTGTATTTTCTTTCATTTACTTCTCTTGTATTAACTTAGCACACTTAAAAATTCTGAATTTAATAAATATAAATCAAGATGCTAAAAAGTATAATACAAAGTAGAACATTTAACATGGTTTAAACCATAAATCTTCATTACATATAGCCTCCCTTTCTTTTTGAATACATAATAAATAAAATAGGTTATTTTAAACAACTTCCTGATCAGATGTTTACATCTAAACTCCTTTCTTCTTGCTTTTGTACATTTAACAACTTCATTGACTTTATTTTTCTCTGTCTTTTTGTTTTTACAATTATGTAAAACATCTAAATATTATTCTTTTTGTACAGGAATGCTTCAACAAAAGAAAAAAATGAAACAAAGTAAAAAATAGCATGCTCTGTTATGTATTCAAATAATATCAGTTCTTTCTCAGGCAAATAATATGTTTCATCATTAGCCCTTTGGTACTGTTGGGTCACTGTGTTGTTGAAAATAACTAAGTTCTTCATCAAAAAAATATTGTTGTTATTTTGTACAACATTCTCCTGGTTCTCTTCACTTCATTATGGATCAGTTCATGTAAGTTTTTTCATGTTTTTCTGAAATGCTCCCATTTGTCATTTATTATAGCACAATAATATGCCATTAGAATCATATAACACAACTTACTTAGCCATTCCCCAATTGATGGGCATCCCTTGGATTTTTAATTCTTAACCATCATAAAAGGATTGGCTACAAATATTTTTGTACAAATAGGTACTTTTCCCTTTTTTGGGGGTGTGGGGGACTGTCTTTGGGATATAGAACTAGAAGTACTATTGCTAGATTAGAGGGTTTGCACAGTTTGATAGACCTTTGGTGACAGTTCCAAATTGCTCTCTAGAATAGTTGGATCGGTTCACAACTCCAACAACAATGCATTCATGTCACTGTTTTCTCACATCTCCAACATCCAACATTTTTCTTTTTTGTTATGTTAGTTTCTCTCCTTTTTTTTTGTGATAACATTCTTGCTAGTACCTTCTTTGTACCTCCTCAACAAGTCCCATTTCTCCATTGGGGAGAAAAAGGAAAACCTTATAAGAAATGTGTATAGTTAAGCAAAATAAGTCCAGACTTTAGTTATTTAAAAAGCCTGCTATTTTGTTTTTGTTATTAATATGGTAAATTATGTTTATAGTTTTCCTAATATTCTTGTGTCAATATTCATTAGGGAAAATGGTTTTTATTTTTATTTCTGTTTTTGCTTTCTCTGTTTTAGGTATCAAAACCTTATTTGTATAAAAGAAAGAATTTGGTGGGACTCTCTTTACCTATTTTCCCAAATAGTTCATATAGTATTAGAATTGCCTAATATTCTTACCGTCGTATTTGGTATTCGGCAGAACTCACTTGTCCGCCGGCCTGGTCTTCAGGGGCGTTATTTTTTATTGAGCTCATTTATGACTTGTTCAATTTTTTAAGTAAGGTACTCTTTTAAAATATTCTTTTTCCTCTTTTATTAATTGAGACAATTTATATTTTTTGGTAAATATTCATCCCTTTCATTCAGCTTGTTCATTTTAGAGGCATATATTTGCGCAAAAAAAAACGGCTAATAATTACTTTAGTTTCATATTGTATATTCAGCCTTTTCATTTTTCATATTCATAGTTTTGTTTTCTTCTGTCTTTTAAAAAATAAAAAACAGGACTTTATCTGTTTGGATTATCTATTGCAGGCAGCTAGATAGAACAGTTGATAGAGTTTCAGGCCTGGAGTCAGGAAAATGAATCTTGCTGAGTTCAAATTCAGCCTTAGATATTTAGTAGCAGTTTGACTCCAGGTAAGTCACTTAATCCTGTTTGCCTAAATTTCCTCATCTCTAAAATGAGCTGGAGAAGGAAATGGCCACTACTCCAGTATCTTTGCCAAGAAAAAACCCTCCTGGGACACAGAGTCAAACACAACTGAAACAACTGAACAACAACAGATTGTCTAGTTAATTTTTTGATAAAACAGGGTCCTAGCTTTATTTATTAGTTTCATATTTTTTTTAAACTTTCCATCTTATTAATGTCTTGATTTTTAGAATTTCTATTTTGGCATTTGTTTGGAGATTTTTAACTTTTAAAAAATTTTAAATTTATGTGCCTGTTTCATTTATCTTCTCTTTGCCTCTTATTGATCTATTTGTAGTGCCAATACAATATATACTGTGTCCACGATCATGATAAAAACCGTGACTATAAATATCGCATGACATTCAGTCACAAAATATACCAAACTCTTCAGGTAGAGGACAGAATTGAACCATTTATTTGGACACTAGAAAACTGAATGCCCAAACCAGTAAGCCAATTCCATCATAGTACCAAAGATATTCAGAAGACATAATAACACTGAGAGCCACAGCATCCTTTAGCCTTTTCATACACCAATGTAAGATCAATATTTACCCACAAACCTCTCTGTCTCCTTGCCTGAGCACCTCTCTCCCACACTGTCTTAATAGCTCTGATTCTCTGCTTCCCCTCAGCAAACTCCTCCCACCACAGGCTCCATGTAACTACATTCAGCCTATTAGGGGGCAGAGTTTCCTTTCAAAGCAGGGAAGGTCTTCAAAATCCCCTAGGTCTATTAAGGGGCAGGGAAGATCTTCAAATTCCCATTCCCATTACACTGTTTAAAGTTAGTATTTTTCCCCTGAGTACTGTGTTGCCTGCATCTCACAAATTTTTGGTTTGTTATCTCATTGGCACTATCATCTTTAAAAAAAATGATTGCTTCTGTTTTGTTTTTTGGTCCATTGTTTAAAATTAGATTTTTAAGTTTCAAATTAATTTTAATTCTGTGCTTTAAGACCTTTTATTGGATGCAATGAATTGCATTATTGTCCAAAAAGGTGTATTTAATATTTTTGCTTTTCTGTATTTGTTTGTAAGGTTTTTACGTCCTAGCACATTGTCAGTTTTTATGAAGGTGTCATGTACAGCTGAGTAAAAGGTATATTCTTTTCTATTCAATCAAATTTTCTTCAGAGGTATATTCTATCTAAGTTTGCTAAAATTTTCTTCATCTTCTTAACTTTTAAATTTATTTTATGGTGAGATTTATATGGGTTTGAGAGGGGGTGAAGTAGCAAAAATGCTTCCATGACCCTCTTTTATTTTTCTTTTTTATTAATACTTGTTGGAAATCAGTTCTTGACGTTCTTGCTAGTAGCTTCCCCAAAGGAAAAAAAAATCCTGAAGACTATAGCTTGCTGTCATCTTCACCTCTGAAGTTGTTACTTTTTCTCAAAGCATTGGAGCCATGAAAATCATACCCAGCTTTCCGTTTTTTACCTTTTCTTATTTGTATTACATACCTTGTATCCCCAACTATCTTATTCTCCTTGGTTCCTTTTCCTTCTCCTCTTTAAGTCTTTCTCTAGAAGTTCAAGGCTTTGCCTTCTTCTGCTTGTCAACATTTTTCTTCTGATCCTTGTTCTTCTTTTCTCCTTCATGTACTTCCGTTCCAGTCATTCTCCTCCTTAGTCTTGAGCCATTCTCCTCTTTCAGCTCTAGTCCTTCCCTGTGTTTTCTCAATTCCTCTAAAATTTCCTTTCTCTAAATTCAGTCTGCAGCCTTACCCACAAATCCCAAACCTTAAGCATTACCATCACAAATCCTTCTCATTCTTCAGTCACTAATATTTGCCTACAGAGGTTGGAAATGGAATGTGACTTAATGGGATATGTGGATTGAACAGGCTCTAGTCACAAACAAATGATAATACAAACATAATTTACATTTGGTTTTGGAATGCCTTTTATGGTAGCATTTTTCTTTTTTTTTTTAACATTCATAGACTTTAACTTTTTTATTAGAGGTTTTATTTCATAAGTATCTGGAGTATGGAAGCAGCCTCTCCCAATGAAGATCAGCACCTTTTTTATTAAATAACATAGTCTTAAAGAGTTGTTTGAGGGTACTTAAAAGTTAATTGACTTGTCCAGGGTCACACAACTAGTAAAAGATGGTAGAGACTGGGCTTAAACTCAAGGCTTAAACCCAAGTTTCTCTGATTTGGAGGTCCACACTTTATCCATTACTCAACGTTGCTATATATAAAATATTAAAATTCTTTTACATTTGTTGAACTTCCACAGGCTGGATGATAGAGATAAAAATAACAAAGTAAAAACCAGGAGGGTATTGGTGTCTAGCTGATGAATAAGATTTTACCTCAGGTAATTTACAGATGAGATAGCCTCGCCACAGCTGACTGAACTGCAGATAATCATAGGAAACTGGAGTCCTCTTCTGTGGGTCTAAAATATTCCTATGTGCTATTACTTTTTTCAGTGCCATAGGCTGCCATTATTTGATATCACATGTTTAGGGTGACAGATTTTGTAGTACTCTTATAGGATTCCTTAACAAACCTTCAAGCTGTTCATCTGAATTGTGGGGTTGCATAATAGTTCTATATTACTTTGTATAAATAGGGCCAATGAAATTTTTTTTGGGGGGGAAAACAGCTAGTAAAGCAAATGAATAAATGGTTTCTGTAAAAATGTTTTAGTGAAGTGTCTTTGGCTGAATACATGCATCAATCAATCCCCAAGTTTTCGTTGATTTTATTGCAGGTGTGGGCTATAAAAATTGCCCTATTTTAAATAGACACTTAAAACAGGCCTTATTCTGATTTAAGATTTTCTACTTCTCATTTTTCAGTTTGTTTTGCATATTTTACACTCTGAAGAAAAGTCCTACTTCCCTAATTACATGCCCCTTTTTTGTTGGTGATAGGTTCTAGGACTAGTTGTTATTTGCTGTCTTTATTTTTCCTTCTTTTTAAAACTCCTTCTTTACCCCCTTTCTTCTTTTCCTTTCATCACTAGAAATCTGATCTCTAAGTTATACCTGAATTCTTAAAAAGAAAAAAGACAAATATCTGAGAATACTGTGTACTTATATACAAGGATATACACCAGAGGACATGTTAAAATATTTATTCAAAGAGTGGTTTTTTCTTACTTGCATGATTACAGATGTATATCTGATATTTGTGTTTTGGTAGTAGCACATTGAACATTTGCAAGTTTTAAAATAGAGTCCTATAAAGTAGGCTCTTAACTCATTTCCTAAAAGGAAGGTTTCAAAACATCTTACTGTTCGGTTGCTGCCTTGTACCTCAGACATACTTTATTTTTTATTTCTAAAAAATAAAAAAGAGACATCCCTTTCATTTCAAGCTTTACACAGATACATTTGCAGAATATTTGGAAGATAAAATTGTGAGATATAAAGAGACTACTTTTAACCTTGTACAATATATCTCGTTTTCATATTTTTCTATAATAGTTTGGAGTCATCCTGTAATTCACCTTTGAGACATAAAAGAATGGATTATATGGTCAGTTATTTATTAAAGAATATAGTATCTGAGAATACTCAACTGATAGGGCTGGTCCTCCAACAGATGACTAGCCCAGGAACAATGAAATACCTGGTCTGCACCCTCTACAACTCTGTTTTATGAATCTCCACAAATAACTTTATCTTTAACCAGAAGAAGCAAGTTCAAAGCAAAGGCATTTGATGAACTGGAATAGAAAGGAAAGTAGCAACCAAACATTTTCTACATAATGTTTGGTATTCTTTCAAAAACAGACACATCATCAGTGGATTGAGTATACACATAACAGAGAATATACATGGAGAGGCATCCATGTAGGCATCACTTGTGGCTAAGGAATGCACATGGATGTGCAATTTATGCCTCTGCTATATGCCTACTAATATCTCCTAGTGATATGATCACACTGATCAAACTGATACTGGGCCTGTACTATCTTGGTTTTGTAGTTTCTGTTAGATGCTGATACATAGTCTCTGTAGACAACATGTGACTGTGATCTTTACCTTTCTAGGTCCTGACTCAGCAAAGATGATATGTTTATCATTCAAGCAAGAGACGGAATGTGATTTCTGAGATCATCTAGTACTCTTTCCAAAGCTTATGTCTCCTATATGCACTCCTCTCTACCACAATAGCCAATACCCTGCTTCATGCCTTTATACGTCTTGTTTGGACTACTGTAGTTTACTGCTAACTGGTCTTACTGCTTTCAGTTTTTTCTTTATTCTCCACAGAGCTGGCAATTTAATTTTCCTAAGGCGATAACTTTTTTTAACTTCTTACACTTTTACATATCTGTGTGTGTGTGTGTGTGTGTGTGTGTGTGTGTGTGTGTATATATATATATATATATATATATATATATATATATCCCTATATATCCCATTTAGGGAAAAATGCAAAAGCCTTTAAGGGCTTCTAAAGTCATCACATTACTCCCCATACTCTAACTGTCATCCAAACCAGACTACTAAGGTGAGTCTCATAGCTACCCTCCTTGGGAGGACTGACCAAATTCTCCTCTCCCTCAAGGATTCCCCTGAGATAATGCTGAGCAGAGTGGAAGACACACAGGATACAGCTGGGCCATGGTGGAGGGATACTCAAAGCTTCCTCAAGAGTAAATCCTCACAAGGAGGTCTCTATGTAGATAGAACTTCGGGGGCAGGAAAAGGGGCTCATTAAGATTATTACCTTAAGGGAGGTCAGTGACCTTTTCGTGGATGGAGCTGGCACTTATGAGTCTAGGCTGAGTACCTTCTGAACACAGCCTATACTCTTATAGTTCATGTCTGCTGTAAAGGGGCAAATCTCAGCAATACCACCCAGGAATACAGGACTGTTAGATGTTAATAATGTGGATTATTTAAGGAAAATCAAGGGGCTTCCAATGAACTTTTCACTTTATAATGAATTTGAAATAGTTTTTCAGATCTAAACAGCAGACTAACACCCACAAAAGCAAAAATTCCATTTCCACTCTAAATTCACGTTTATTATTATTATTTCCTTTTTGGAGGGGGGGAAGGCAGGGCAACTGGAGTTAAGTGAGTTGCCCAAGGTCACACGGCTAGTAAGTTTAAAGTGTCTGATGCTGGATTTGAACTCAAGTCCTCCTGACTCCAGGGCTGGTGCTCTATTTACTGCTCCACCGAGATGCCCCCATGTTGATTTATAACTATAATAAGAACATATATGATTGGTTGACCTTGGCTTTGTTCCCTTGTTGGTGAATTCCCTAAAATTTCAATGAGGATTCCAAGTGGCAACCCCTGAGATTATAATTATTCAGTTCGCTGTGCCCAACAGACTCCTAAATGATTTGAGCCTTGTACCTGGGCATAAGTTCTATAAAACAACCCCTTTTGGTCCCATGGTAAGTTATGAATGAATGTGGGTACCATGACCCCATCTTTACATTTCATAAAGTTATGCAAGGGGATTGATTGAGGCTGAGGAGATGCTGGGCCTGAAGGCCCAAACCTGTCTTTCTCTCCCTTCTTGTATTTATTATATATTCCATGTTTAAATAACCCAAATCACAACTCCAGCATTAGACAAGATTTTCTGTCACCCCATCCTCTTATACTGAACCGCCCAAAAAGTTAGTACAGCTCATTTGCTTGTCATCAGGGATGCCCATTCAAACTTTAGAAATATATACCCTTAATCCTGAATAGTAACAAAGGTGGAAAGGTCCACAACTAGCTGATGTTTCCAAACAGTAAAGAAACCCTATAAGAATTTAGCTTCTAGGGCCTCTGAAACATGCTATTTACAAAGGGGTCTGAAACTTTCCAGCTGATCAGTATCATACAACCAGTTAGGAATTCTTAGCATTTTCAGATAACATTGTCCTCCAGAGCCTAATTCCAAGTCAAATTCATCCTTAGAGGGTCATGTTTGCCTTATCTGAATCCACTGGGACAGAGAAATAGGTCTTATATCCTAATATAGAACATGGTGATTGCAAATAACCTCAGGGTCCTCATCTTTGGGGAGGGCAAGACAAGGTTTTTTGTAATGCCAATAGAAGGGGGCAGAGATTCCTAGTGAGTTTACAATTTGATGGGGGTAAGAATGATACTTTTATATAAAGAAAAAACTCTGAGACGATTTGGAGGGAATTGAGGAGTGATAAATAGCCTGGATTGTGGGGGTGACCTCAGATGCAAAGGTGCAATAGTGAAAGGATCTAGATGGTAATAATGAGTATCAAGAAAGCTAATTAAGTTATCAGATATATGGGCTGGGGTGGACCATATGCCTTAGGTGAGAAACCATTGATCTGGGTAGCTCAAAATGTATGGGAAAGTTCAAGGATTGGTTTGCTTTCAGAGACATAGTCTTTTCTTTTCTTTTAAAAAAATTTTTTTTTGCTTTTTGGAGGGCAACTGGGGTTAAGTGAGTTGCCCAAGGTCACATGGCTAGTTTTTGTGTTGTGTCTGAGGCCAGATTTTAACTCATGTCCTCCTGACTCCAGAACCAGTGCTCTATTCACTGTGCCACCTAGCCGCCCCTGACATAGTCTTTTGCTTTAGGGGTCCAAGGTTCCATAATCCCATCAGTGCAACTAGGCTACCTTCCCTTGTATTTCTTTTCATTAATTCCCTTCACATTCTGGACCTTTTGTTCTTCCAGACGAATTTTTTCTAGATATATAAAATAAATTTTTGTTAGTTTGATTGGTATGGCATTGAATAGGTAAATTATTTTAGGTACAGTTGTCATTTTTATTACATTAGCTTGGCCTACTGAAGAGCAATTGACATTTTTCCAATTATTTAGACCTGATTTTATTTGTGTGAAAAATATTTTGTAATTGTATTCATATAGTTCCTGGGTTAATCTTGGCAGTTAGACTCCCAAATATTTTCTGTTGTCTACAGTTACTGTAAATGGAATTTCTCTTTCTATCTCTTGTTGTTGAACTTTGTTAGTAATATGTAGAAATGCCAATGATTTATGTGGTTTTATTTTATATCATGCAACTTTGCTAAAGTTGTTAATTGTTTCAAGTAATTTTTTAGTTGATTTTCTAAGATTCTTTAAGTATACCATCATATCATCCACAAAGAGTGATATTTCTGTTTGCTCATTGCTTCTTCTAATTCCTTCAGTTTCTTTTTCTTCTCTTTTTGCTAAAGCTAACATTTCTAGTACAATACTGAATAACAGTGGTGATAATAGACATCTTTGTTTTCTCCCTGATCTTATGGGGAATGCTTCTAACTTATTTATATTGTATATGATGCTTGTTGATGGTTTTAGATAGATGCTACTAATCATTTTAAGGAAAACTCCATTTATTCCTATTTTCTCTAGTGTTTTTAATAGGAATGGGCATTGCATTTTGTTAAAACCTTTTTCTGCATCTACTGAGATAATCATATGATTTCTGTTAATTTTATTATTGATATGGTCAATTATGCTGACAGTTTTCCTGATACTGAACCAATTTTGCATTCCTGGCATAAATCCCACCAGATCATAGTGTATTATCCTTCTGTTATATTTTTGCTAATATTTTATTTAAAATTTTTACACTATATTCATTAGGGAAATTGGTGATATCTTTTGTTTTTACTTGACCTATATTTTCCACAACTGTTATTCTTCACCATCTCCCTGAGATCCATTCTTTAAAAGAAAATTGAAAGAAAAGATAAAGAAAGGAAATGTTCTACAAAATCAAACAGAATAGGGGTGGCTAGGTGGCTCAGTGAATAAAGCACCTACCCTGGAGTCAGGAGGACCTGAGCTCAAATCCGGCCTCAGACACTTAACATTCACTAGCTGTGTGATCTTGGGCAAGTCACTTAACCCCAATTGCCCTGCCTTCCCCCCTCCAAAAAGCCAAAAAAAATTAAACAGAATAGCAAGAGCTTGACATAACCACTTCTGCAAAGGATAAAGAAAAAGTGTCTTGTTATCATTTATTTGGGGGGCAATCATGATCGTTACAAGTTTTAAAACTGAGTTTTGATTGTTTTTGTTGTTATTCTTTCTATTTACATTACTGTACTATTTGTGCATATTATTTTTTCTGATTTTGTTATTACTTTTGTATTAGTTCATCTTCCAGTGATTCTTACATTTACCCTCTTTACCACTTCTTACTGTTCAATGACATTCCATTCCATTCATGTAGCACCACTTGTCTAGCTGTTCTTCAGTTGAATAACATCTACTTTGTTTCTAATTCTTTCCTAAAACACAAAGAAATGCAGTTCTTTTCTTATATATGGGGCATTTCTCTTTTTCAGTGACTTCCTTGGAAGGGTAAGGGGTTATGAGTATTTTAGTGTTGAAAAGAAAATTCTTCATTTGAGCTTTTTCCTCTGATTAATGATTCTCACTTCAGAATGTTGACAATTTGAAGGTAGGGGTATGTGACAAAGAGTAAGTAATAGAAAAAGCTGCATATTTGGTGTATCCTGCCGCATTGGAACCTCCCCCAACAGTGATTGAAAAGTAGGGTTGGCGACAATGGATCACCATACCTTTAACATTGGCTACATTTTTGTGAAATTCCAAATTGCTTTCCAGAATGGGTCTGTGTATTCATAGTTCCAAAAATAGTGCATCAGTGTGTGCCTGTCTCCATACAGCCCTGCTAATGCTGATTATTCCCATCTTTTGTCATCTTTGCCAATTTTTGGGGTGTGAGCCAATTTACTCAGCTTTTTTTAATTTGTATTTTTCTTGCTGGTAATTTGGAGAATGCTTTATAGTTGCTAATAGTTCTTCTTTTGGAAACTGTTCATATCCTTTGACCATTGATCTATTTGCTGTAAAGGTGGCTTCTTTAAATTTTGCCTGTCTTAAACAATAAACATAAGAATGTGACCTTTGTATATTTTGTAAATCACTGTTTTCAGCTGACAGTAATGAAGACCAATTTATCTCACAAAGATGATTCTTTTTTTTTTTTTTTGCTTTTTGAAGGGGACAAGGCAGGGCATTTGGGGTTAAGTGACTTTCCCAAGGTCACACAGCTAGCGTGTCCAATGTCTGAGGCTGGATTTGAACTCAGGTTCTTCAGATTCCAGGACCAGTGCTCTATTCACTGTGCCACCTACCCACCCCACAAAGATGATTCTGATTTTAACTTCTTCATGGTAGTGGTTCTAAAAGTTTTTGTCTTTCGACCCTTTTATATATACCCTTAAAAATAACTGAGGATCCCTGTCCCCAAAAGCCTGTTACCAAAAGTGTGGGTTATATCTAGCTATATTTATTAATATTATAAATGAAAATGTCTTAGTATGTTATGAAAATAATTTTGACCTAGCAGATCCTTTGAAAGCATGTCAAGGATCCCTAGTCATCCCAGTAGCACACTTTTAACAGAAGTGCTCTAGGAAGCTCCATTTCATGAGAAACAACTGGCCAGCCTGTTTGGTTACCCTTCAGTCCAGCTGTCTATAGGAGTTACAGATGGGTGATTCAAAAGCCACTCCCTTTGGGATCACTAGAGCATAAAGCACTGCAGGTGTTCATTGACTTACCCACCCACTTCAATTAAGCTTCTTACTGGCTTGCTAATTCTCATCAGTTGCTGCAGATTGCTTTTCACCTCACACGTGTATCCCCTCTGTCTCAATACAAAATTAAGTTGGTCGTGGCAGCAGCAAAAATGCTGTTTTCTGTCACCTAAGCATAAGCCAAGTGACTAAGAACAAAGAAATCCTGTGGTCAACCTGCCAGTCACTACACAGACACCTCAATTTAGAGGAAACAATTTTAGAAATTTGCTTGGAAACTTCCTTTGTAGTTTAAAACTGAGAATCTCTACTCCAAGATAAAGAAAACCCTTGATTTGAGGAACAAATTAAATTAATTTTTATTCATTAAACATTTATTAAGTATTTGCTAAGTGTCTGGCACTTTGTAAATCTGTAGGGATACAAATAGGAAAAAGAGACAGTACCTGCCCTTAAGGAGTTTACAATTTATTGGGGGGAAAACCACACATAAAAGGAAGCTGAAAAGGGTGGGGTAGGGTGTCCACCAAGAGGTGTGGTGTTATGGGGGTTGAAGCCTAGCAGAACAACTGATAAGCCTTCTCTAAAGGAAGTTTTGGAAGGGGTTTGATGCTCTGCATTTTAGCCTCCCAATGTCCAGGGCAAGGCAATTGAGGATAAGTTGAGAAAAGTCTAGAATATAAAAAATCAGCATGTTCATGAGATAGCTGGTCATCAGTTTTTCCTGGGGAGGGGAGATGTTCTGTGGAGTAAAGCCATGCAGAATTGCTGATGGAAAATTAATAATACCCAACAATAGAGAGAAAGCTGATCTTCCTTATTTTGAATCTTCTCTCTTTCAAGAAGTATGAATTTGGTTGTGACAGAACAAAAATGAATAATGGGTTCCCAATAGCCAAAATAAGTAAGAGGTATCATTTTC
Organism: Petaurus breviceps papuanus; assembly: GCF_028583685.1. Taxonomy (NCBI): domain Eukaryota; kingdom Metazoa; phylum Chordata; class Mammalia; order Diprotodontia; family Petauridae; genus Petaurus; species Petaurus breviceps. Next base: position 25,702,248 of record NW_027185616.1, read on the forward strand.
AGATGTAATAGTCATACAACTGAGAGCCAGACCTTTGAATTTCTGTATCACAGTATTATATCAAGATGTTTAAGAATTCAATAATATTGCTCTCACTAAAAGATATGTTTTCATCAATATCTGAACTTTTAAAAATTTTCATCTTATAGTAGTACATGCGTGCATATGAATGTATATTTATGTATATAGCTATATATTGATATCTTTTTGTTTTTCAATCATTTTCAGTCATTTCTGACTCTTGATGACCCCATTTAGGGTTTTGTTGGCAAAGATACTAGACTAGTTTGCTGTTTTCTTCTCCAGCTCATTTTACAGAAGATGAAACTGAGGCAAGCAGGGTTTAGTGGTTTACCCAGGGTCACACAGCTAGTAAGTGTTTGAGGATAGATTTGAACTCAAGTCTTCATGACTCGAGGCCAAATGTTCTATTCCCTCTATTCTATTATCTTAAAAAAAAGATTTGTTTCTCCTTAGCTAGGTTTACTATCAGAATTAATTTTTCTTGTCTTAATGGTTTAGCTAGAATTTCTAGCATTATGTTAAATGCTAGTGGCTGAAATTGAACTCATTTATTTTTCCCATAATCTTATCGTAAAGGCCTCTAATTTATCTCCATTGCATATAATGCTGGCTCTCAGTTTTAGATAGATTTTTTTTTTAGCATATTAAAAAAAAGTCCATTTAGACCTATGCAAGCTTAGTGGTTTTTTTTAAAATAAAAATGTTTCTTGTATTTTACAAAAAAAAAAATAAAAATTCTGTATCCATTAATCATGATTTTTTGTTTTTATTAATATGGTCTCATATTTTTATAGCTTTCCTAATTCTGAATGAACCTTTCATGCCTGGTTATAAACATTACCTGGTCAGAATGTACAGATGTTTTAATGTGTTTCTATAGCCTCTTTGCTGTATTTCATTTAAGGTTTTGCATCCATATTCTTTTTTTTTTTGGATGGGGGTAGGCAAGGCAGTTGGGGTTAAGTGACTTGCACAAGGTCACACAACTAGTGTGTCAAGTGTCTGAGGCCACATTTGAACTCAGGTCCTCCTGACTCCAAGGCTGGTGTTATATTCACTGCACCACCTAAGTGCCCCTGTATTAATATTCTTTTTTTATTTATTTTTTCCTTTTTTCTTTTTTAGTTTATATCATTCATTTCCATAAGATTTTGAGTTTCAAATTTTCTCCCCAATTTTCCTTACCAACCACCCCAAAACAGCATTCTCACTGAATATCCCCTCCCCCATTCTGCCCTCTCCCATATCTTAATGGCTAGTTATTTTGTGTGGGTGCCAAGTATCTGAGGCTGGAACTGATCCCGGGTCTCCCTAAGCTGGTGCCGGTACTCTTACTCACTGTGCCACCTGGCTGCCCCAAGTTAGTCTATTTTTTAAGGTGTTATTTTCTTCAGTCAGGTTGTTGTCTCTCTTTTCATGATTTTCTTGCATCATTCTCATTTCTCTTCCCAATTTTTCCCCCAGTTCTCTTATTTGGTTTTCAAAATTCTTCTTAAGCTCCTCTATGGCCTGTAACCAGCTCATATTTTTCTTGGAAGCTTTTGGTGCAGGAGTTCTGACTTTTCTGTCTTCCTCCTGTTCCATGCTTTGAGCCTTTTTGTCCCCAAAATAGGAGTCTAATGTCAGATTTCTGTGCTTGCATTGCTTCCCTCATTTACTCATGTTGCAACTCAATTACTTGACTTTTGAGCTGTTTACCACAGTAGAATTCTGCTTCCAGAGAGGGGAGCTTTGTCTCAAATCACTGGAGTTTTCTCAGCTGCTGGAGCTATTAGATGGCTGCTCTCTCTGAAGTCTCCACATGCTCTGACTCACTAGTCACATACTCCAGGACCTCCACCCTAGACAGCAATCCAGATACAAGCAGGTTAAAGCAAGAGTGATTACCCTTCAGAGTGGTTGCTTGGTCTGACTACAGTCTGCAGACCAGGAGCTATAGCTGCCTTGTGGCAGCAGCTGCATGGCCACTTCTCACCCTGGGGTCAAAGGCTGGGCTGCACTCCCGAATTCCCAGGTCTCAGAGTCCACACTGCACTGACTTCTCACTTTGTCCTTGGCATCTATGGGTTGATAATTCTGGAAACCAACACAGCTTCTGGTGATCTGAAGTCCCTCTAGCTGGTGGTTGGTCAGGCTGACCTGGGGCTAAGACTTCCGGCTCAAGTGGGCCTGGGGTCGACTCCCAGAGCACTGAGCTCGCCATTTGCTGCTAGCCTGCTGGGCTGTCCTCAGCAGCAGGTTAGCTTCTTTGTGTCATTTTGTGACACAAATTTGTTTTTCCTTCAAATTTCTGAATTGTATATGTAATATTGGAATCAATTGTTCTTTGAAAATGTTTGATAGAATTCACTCTGTAAATCCTTCTGATCATAGCTTTTATTCCCCCATTCTAGGAATTCAGTTATTGCTTGTTCAATTTGTTTTTCTGAAATTGGGTTATTTACATTCTCTGTTGTTTCTTTTGATATTTTATATTTTTATAGATACTCATCAATTCAATTTGTCACTTTTATTTAGTCAATTTTGTTGATATCTAATTAGGCAAACACATTTGGAAAATAACATTTTATTTCTTCTTTATTTGTGAATAAACAAACACTATGTAGATGCTGTGTTAAATTCTGGGAATATAAAGCAAGGCAAAAATACACGTTGTGATTTATCATTTACATGTCTCTTTAAAAATTTAGTCAAACATGACTTAAAAATGACTAATTTTTTTTCTTTCAATTCCTTTCCAAAATTTTAGGGTTGGCCAACTCTTTTTTTTCTTTCAATTTTATTAAATCCCTTCCCCCTGCACCACATTGATCCCTGAGGAATTTCTTCTAGATGATCATTAAAGTTTTTTTCCCCTAGATTTTGTATTCCATGATTTAATGTAAATAATTCGTCTCTAAACCTAAGATGATATATTTCACAATTATTCCTACATTGGAATGAACACCATACTTTAGAATGCTGCCATCAAGGTTTGATTCCCATTTCTGCCACTGGCTGTCTTGAATCAGGCTGTTAACCTCTCATAGTTTTGGTTTCTTCATCTGAAATATGGTGATATTTGCACCACCTACTTACAAAAATAAAATAACTTCTCCAGCATGACTGTGATAACATATAACAGGAAACTTGAGGATGTCAAAACCAAGAAGGAAGTAACACCATTCTGAGAATTAATTCTAAAACTTTGACACATTAACTTTGTGACCCTGAGCAAATCAGAAGTTCTCTGAGCCTTAGTTTCCTCATTTATAAATGAGGAGCTTGGATAAGATGACCTTTAATATCCCACGTAGCTCAAAATTTGTGATCCTGTGACTTTAAGAGCTCCCCCTACAACTTGCTAGGAAGCAGTTTTTTGTTTAATTGTTTTAATCCTCCCCCCCCCCCATTTGTCTTGTCCATTGTGTTCCCAAGTTGACAACTCTTTATGCTCTCTTTTCTCGTCTAGGTACAGGAGCATTGCTTTTGGCTTAATAAGTAACGATGGCAACCAGCATGAGTGATGTGAACCACTTACCCTTTTTCTTTGGCAACATCACCCGTGAAGAAGCAGAAGATTATCTTGTTCAGGGGGGAATGAGTGATGGGCTCTACCTACTTCGGCAGAGTCGCAACTACCTGGGTGGCTTTGCATTATCAGTGGCTTTTGGAAAGAAGGCTCATCATTACACCATTGAGAGGGAGCTGAATGGGACATATGCCATTGCTGGTGGGAGGACCCACATGAGCCCTGCTGAGCTCTGCATTTATCATTCTCAAGAGTCTGATGGTCTGATCTGTCTTCTGAAGAAAGCTTTTAATCGACCACCTGGAGTAGAACCCAAGACTGGTCCATTTGAAGATTTGAAGGAAAACCTCATCAGAGAATATGTAAAACAGACATGGAACTTACAGGTGAGCTATTTACTGTTTCCAGTGGAAAGAAATTTTGTTACTATTTAAAATTTAATTAATTTTGAGAGTCTTTGCTTTCACCAAAGCCCTTCATGATACACACACATATACACATACATACACATATACATAATAATATACATAGACATACACACACACACACACATATATATAACATATTGTACATGGTAGTATTTCAAGAGGCAGACATTTAAATAGCTATTCAGTAGATACAAGTCATGCTTTTAAAAGGTATTTTTTTTTGCCACCACATATCAGATTTTAAGAAACATGTAGAATTTGTTATTTTCTTGCTGTGGTATGTCATTTTTATACTGTACCTCCAATTTATTCTACTCAAAGAACATTACTTGAGTACCCTCTGTACATAAGATGCTGTGCTAGGTGCCAGGAAAGATGCAAAATTGAGATAAGATACGGCCCCTCCCTTTAGGGAGTGGATATGACACATGCACAGATAACTGTAGTATAAAATGGCTCATCACTGATTTAAATGCATACATTTTTTGCAGTTCTGTTGTGTTTGTTATGTAATAGTCTGTCTGATTTTTAATACATTATCAAAGTATACATATATACACTTTATCAAGGGATATATATGTATATATATATATATATATATATATATATATAAAACTATAAATGCTATCAATCAACAATCATTTATTAAGTACCTTCTAATGTGCCTGGCACTGTGCTAAGCTGGGTATACAAACACAAGCAAAAAGATAGTCCATGAACTATAGGAGCTTAAATTCTTTGTTTGTTTGCACTTAATAGTGTTTTATTTTCCAATTACATGTAAAGGTGGTTTTCAACATTCATTTTTTAAAGATTTTAAGTTCCAAATGTTTGTCCCTCCTTCCCTTCCCCCTCCTCAAGAAAGCAAGCAATCTACTATAGGTTATACATGTATAATCATGTTAAATATATTTCCACATTAGTCATTTTGTAAAAGAAGAATCAGAACAAAAAGGAAAAACCATGAGAAAGAAAATACAAAAAACAAAGTGAAAATAGGATGCTTCCATTTACATTCAGATCCCACAGTTCTTTCTTTGGATGTCAATAGCATTTCCCATTGTGAGTCTTTTGAAATTATCTTGGATCATTATATTGCTAAGTCTATCATAGTTGATTATCAGAAAACATTGCTGTTACTGTGTACAATGTTCTCCTGGTTTTGCTTACTTTAATCAGCATCAGTTCACAAAAGTCTTTCCATGTTTTTCTGAAATCTGCCTGCTCATTATTTCTTATTTAACAATAGTTTTCCATTACATTCATATACCACAACTTGTTTAGCCATTCCATAATTGATGGACATGCCCTCAATTTCCAATTCTTTGCCACCACAAAAAGAGCTGCTATAAATATTTTTGTACATGTGGATCCTTTTCCCTTTTTGATGATCTCCTTGGAATATAGACCTAGTAATGGCATTGCACAGTTTTATAGCTCTTTGGGCATAGTTCCAAATTGCTCTCCAGGCTGGTTAGACCAGTTTGTGACTCCACCAATAATGCATTAGTGTTCCAGTTTTCCCTTATCTTCTCCAACATTTATGATTTTCTCTTCATGTTACCCAATCTGATAGTCATAAGGTGATATCTCAGAGTTGTTTTAATTTGAATTTCTTTAATCAGTAGTGATTTAGATTATTTTTCTATGACTTTAGATAGCTTTAATTTCTTTGAAAATTGCCTATTCAAATCCTTTGACCATTTAGCAATTGAAGAATGACTTGTATTTTTATAAATTTGGTTTGGCTCTCTACATAGATGAGAAACACTGGCTATAAAAATTGCTTCTCAGCTTTCTACTTCCCTTCTAATCTTGGTTAAATTGGTTTTGTTTGTGTAAAACTTTTAAAGTTTAATGTAATCAAAATTATCCATTTTGCATTTCATATAGTTCTCTATCTTTCTTTGGTCATAAATTCTTCTGTTCTTCTGATGGGTAAACTATTTCTTGTTCACCAAATTTTTTAGTGGTATCATCCTTTATATCTAAATCATGTATCCATTTTAACCTTATCTTGGTATACGGTATAAGATATTGGTCTATGCCTAGTTTCTGCCCCACTATTTTTCAATTTTCCCACCAGTGTTTTGTCAAATAGTGAGTTCTTATCCCAGAAGCCAGACTCTTTGGGTTTATCAAACAGATTACTATAGTCATTAACTACTGTGTCTTATTGTGTACTTAACCTGTTCCACTGATCCAAAACTGCATTTCTTATTACCAAATGGTTTTGATGACTGACACTTTATAATATAATTTAGATCTGATATTACTAGGTCACCTTCCCTTGCAAATTTTTTTTTTTTGCTTTTTATTTTTATTTATTACCTTTGATATTTTGGACCTTTTGTTCCTTCCAGATGAATTTTGTTATTATTTTTTTGGTTCTATAAATTAATTTTTTGGTTGTTTGGTTGATATGGTAAATTAATTTGGGCAGAATTGTTAGTTTTATTATATTAGCTTAGCCTACTCATGAGCAATTGATATTTTTCCAGTTGTTTAGATCTGACTTAATTTGTGTGAAAAGTGTTTTGTAATTGTGTTCATATAGTTCCTGGTTTTGTGTTGGCAGGTAGATGCCTCCCAAATATTTCATATTGTTTACAGTTATTGTAAATGAACTTTTTCTTTTTCTGGTTGTTGGGCTTTGTTGGTAACATATAAAAATGTTGATGATTTCTGTGGGTTTATTTTATATCCTGCCATTTGGCTAAAGTTATTAATTGTTTCAAGTAGGTTTATATCTGATTCTATAGGATTCTGTAAGTATGCCATCATTAATGGGCAAAGAGTGATAGTTTTGTTTCCTCATTGCCTATTCTAATTCCTTTAATTTCTTTTTCTTTGCTTATTGTTTATGCTAACATTTCTAGAACAATCTTGAATATTAATGATGATAATGGGCATCCTTATTTCATCCTTAATCATATTGGGAATGCTTTTAGGTTATTCCCATTATATATAATGACTGCTAATGGTTATAAATAGTGCTTGTCATTTTAAGGAAAACTCTTATTTTTCCTATGCTTTCTCATGTTTTTTTCTTTCTTTTTTTTTCTTTCTGATTTACATCATTCGTTTCCGCCAGATTTTGAGTTACAAATTTTCTTCTTGTTTTTTCCCCTACCCACCGCCCCAAAATAGCAGTCCCACAGGATATCCCCTCCACCAATCTGCTCTCTCCCATATTTTCTCCCATCCCCCTTTCAACTTTTCCAGTGGATCTCTATGCCTCAGTGCCTGTATATCTTATTTCCCAATTACATGTTAAATAGTATTGATAAGAGTATATATATATTTGATTTTAAAACTTTGAATTCCAGATTCATTCCCTTCGTCCCTTGTCACCCACCCTTACTGGGAAGATAAGCAGCTCAGTATAGGTTGTATATGTGTGGCTAATGCAAAATAATAACATAGCAGATACATTGTAAAAGACTGACTATATTTCCCTCCCTCCTATACTACCTCCCACTTGTTCTATTTTCTACTTTGATCCTGTCCCTTTTCAAAAGTGGGTGCTTCCAACTTCCCTCCCCCCAGCCTGCCCTCCCTTCCATCATCCCCCTTCTCATCCCCTTCCCCCCCCACTCTCCTGGAGAGTGAGATACCCTATTTAGTGTGTATTTCATTCCCTTCTCAAGACAAATTCAATGGGAATAAGGTTGACCCATTCCCCTTTTGCCTTCTTATTCTTCCCCTCCATTGTAACCATTTTCCCTTGCCTCTTCTGTATGAGATAGTTTACCCCAATCTGTCTCTCCCCATCTCCTCTCATTATATTCCTCTCTCACCTCTTAATGTCACCTTTTAAGTATCATCCCTTCCTGTTAAATTGGTCCTATGCCCTCTTATATATGTATACCTGTAAACATATATATGTATATATACACATATGTATTCATATGCTCACATACCCTCATATATATGTATATATATGTACACACACACACACACACATATATATATATATTTCTGTTCCTTTCAAATACTGAGAAAAGTTTCATAAGTTACAATTATTGTTTTTCCATGTAGGAATGTTAATAGTTCAACTTTGATAAGTTCCTTATGATTTCTTTTCCCTCTTTACCTTCTCATCCTTCTCTTGCTTCTTGTCAAATTTTCTATTCAACTCTGGTTTTTTCAGCAAGAATGCTTGAAAGTCCTCTGTTCCACTGAATGACCATATTTCCCCCTGAAACATGATACTCAGTTTTGCTGGGTAGGTGACTCTTGGTTTTAATCCCAGCTCTTTTGCCTCTGGAATATCATATTCCAAGCCCTTCAATCCTTCAGTGTAGAAGCTGCCACATCCTGGGTTATCCTGATTGTGTTTCCACAATAAAAATTGTTTCCTCCTGGCTGCTTGTAATATTTTCTCCTTAATCTGGGAATTCTGGAACCTGGCTATAATATTCCTAGGAGTTTTCTTTTTGGGATCTTTTTCAGGAGGTGATTGGTGGATTCTTTCAACCTCTATTTTACCCTCTGGTACTAAAACATTAGGGCAGTTTTCTTTGAGAACTTCCTGGAGGATGATTTCTAGGTTCTTACTTTGATCATGGCTTTCAGGTAGTCCAATAATTTTTAAATTATCTCTCCTGGATCTATTTTCCAGGTCAGTGGTTTTTCCCATGAGATATTTCTCATTGCCTTCTATTCTTTCATTTGTTTGGATCTGTTTAACAGCATCTTGATTTCTCATAAAGTCATTAGCTTCCATTTCTCCAATCTAATTCTGAAGCAATGATTCTCCTTATTGAGCTTTTGAGATTCTTTTTCTATCTGGCAAATTTGGCTTTTTAAGGCATTCTTCTCCTCATTGCCTTTTTGAGCCTCTTTTGCCATTTGAGCCAGTCTGTTTTTAAAGTGTTATTTTCCTCAGTCCGGCTGATGACTCTCATTTCATAATTTTCTTGCATTGTTCTCATTTATCTTCCCAATTTTTCCTCCACTTCTCTCATCTGCTTCTTAAGATCCTCTATGGCCTGTAACCAGCTCGTATTTTCCTGTGGAGCTTTTGGTACAGGAGTTCTGACTTCACTGTTTTCTTCCTGTTCCATGCTTTGCTCCTTTTTGTCCCCAAAATAGGAGTGTAATGTTGGAATCTTCTGTCTTCTTTGTTTCCTTTGCCTGGTCATGTCGCCCCTCAGTCACTTGACCCCTGGGTTTTTTGCCACAGTAGGACTCTGTCATCAGACAGGGGAGCTTTCGTCCCAAACGCTGGGGTTTTCTCGGCTGCCAGATGTATTAGATGGGTGCCCTCTCTGTGGTCTCCATACAATCTGGCAAGCTGGACACACATCCCAGGACCTCCACCCTAGACTGCAATCCAGATCCAAGCAGGTTAAAGCAAGAGCGATAACCCCTCAGATTCGTGCTTGGTCCTCCTACACTCTGCAGGCCTGGAGCTGAAGCTGCCACATGGTGCTGGCTGGTGCATCTCAGTGGCTTCTCGCCCCATGGGGCAAATGCCATGCACTCCCACTTACTGGGTCACAAAGTCCAGACTGCACTGTCCTCTCACTTTGTCCTTTGCATCTACGTGTTGATAAATCTGGAAAGGCCACAGCTGCTGCTGATCTGGAGTCCCTCTGGCCGGCCCTGGGGCTAAAGCCTGGGCATGGGGCTGGGCTTGGCTCCTAGAGCGCTGGGCTGGATTCCTGCAGCCTTCTGGGCTGTCCTCAGCAGGAGGTTACCTTTTCTGTGTCATTTTTTTTGGATTCTGCAGCTCCAGAGTTTGTTCAGAGTCCCCTTTTTACGTGGATTGGGGAAGGTGGAAGCTGGAGCCACGGGAAGGTTGTGCTTCTACTCCGCCATCTTGGCTCTGCCATCTTGGCTCTGCCCCCCTACTTTCTCATGTTTTTAATAGGACTGGGTCCTCTATTTTGTCAAAAACTTTTTCAGCATCTATTGAGAAGGACATTTTTTTTCCCTGTAAGTTTTGCTATTTATGTCTTCAATTATGATGGTAGTTTTCCTGATATTGAACCAGTCCTGCATTCCTGGTATAAGTGCCACCTGGTCATAGTGTATTATGCTTGTGATAAATTGTTGTAATCTCTTTGCTAATGTTTAAAGTTTTTGCGTCAATATTCATCAGGTAAATTGGTCTGTAATTTTCTTAATCTGTTTGGCTCTTCCTGGTTTAGGTATCAGCACCATATTTCTGTTATTAAAGCAATTTGGTAGAACTCCTCCTTTGCCTATTTTCCCAAGTAGTTTATATAGTATTGGAATTAATTGTTCTTTAAATGTTTGGTAGAATTCACTTGTAAATTCATCTAATCTTTGAGATTTTTTTCTTAGGCAGCTATTTGATGTCTTGTTCAATTTCTTTTTCTAAAATGGGATTATTTAATTATTTCATTTCCTCTTCTGTTAATCTGGGCAATTTTATTTTTTGTAAATATTTATCCATTTTGCTTAGATTGTCCAATTTATTTGCATACAGTTGGGCAAAATAGCTCCTAATTATTGCTTTAATTTCCTCTTCATTGATGGTGAATTCACCCTTTTCATTTTTGATACTGGTAATTTGGTTTTCTTCTTAGTTTTTTAAATCAAATTAACTATGGGTTTATAATAATATATAATATTTATTTAATCTTAATTTAATTAATTTTTTTTTATTTTTGGAATTATGCCCTAATACATGGTCATTTTTTTGTGTGGGTAAGATAAAGGCATATTCTTTTCTATCATCATTCAGTTTTCTCCAGAGGTCTACCGTATCTAAACTCTATAAAATTCTGTTCACCTCCTTAAATTATTTCTTTGTTAGATTTATCTAGTTCAGATGGGGGAAGTTTGAGGTCCCTGACTTGGGTAGTGTTACTGTCTATTTCTTCCTATAACTCACTTAATTTTTCTAAGAATCTGGATCTTATACTACTTGCTACCTTTAGAATTGATATTACTTCGTGTTCTATGGTACCTTTTAGGAAGATATAGTTTTCTTCCTTATCTCTTTTAATTAGGTCTGTATTTGCTTTTGCTTTGTCTGGGATCAGGATTGCTATCTCCCCCCGCCCCCTTTTTTTTTTGCTTCAGGTGAAGCATAAGTATAATAGATTCTGCTCCACCCCTTAACTTTACTCTGTGTGTGTCTTTCTGCATCAGATGTGTTTCTTATAGAAAAACATTTCTGGTTTTTGAGGTACTTTGCTATCCACTAGCGTTTTATGGAAGAGTGCATCACATTAATAGTTGTGATTGCTAATTGTTTATTTTCCTCAGAATCATTTACCAAGACTTGCCAATTCTGACTCAACATCATCTCTCAAAATCATCCTTTTTCTCTATTCACCTAGTTACTCATTACCTCTTGTCTGGACTATTATAATACCACCCTACCTAATAACTTTGCCTCCATTCTCTCACTTCTCCAATCCATCTTTCCCCCAACTGTCAAAGTGATAGTCTTAAAGCTCAGGTCTTGACCAAAAAGCTAAAAACAAAAACAGAAAACAAATCTACCATTGACTCTAAGGCAAAATACAAAGTCTTCTGTTGAACATTTAAAGCCCTTCCTAATCTGGCCCTTACCTAGCTTACAGAGTTTTATTTTTTGCAGATTACTACTGTTTCATATACTGTCCATTTCATTTAAACTAGCCTGTTTGCTAATCTTCATTAAGTAACATTTCATCTCTGGATTAAAATGTCCATTTTTGGACACTCTCTCTTTATCTCTGCCTTATAAAACCTGCATCTTCCACTCAAATTCTACCCCCTATCTAAGGCTTTAGCTGATTCCCCCAACTCATCCACACCCAGTACTAGTGCCTCATGCATAGAAACCCTTTATTTTGCTTCCTCTGAAGCTGTAAGGCTAAGAAGTTTCTAAGTGGTCAAGCATTTCAAGAGGCACCAGTCTGATCAAATCTAACTTTGCCAGGATGTGGCCAAAGAACCCACTTCCTGAAAGAAGAACCCAGCTTTATGTTGTTCAACTCTATGCTTTATGTTCCCACGGCATATGAAAGTTGAGATTTTGGCATTCTGACCCTAAACACTCAGATTCTCAGTAAGTCATGGATCAATGGACAAAGACATGGGAAAAAAATATTTACGTGGATTTAAGGGATGACTAGATTTGCCGTTTCAAAGAGGCCATAGGGCCATGATAGGACCGTAGATATAGTGCTACAAAAAACAAAGTTGTGTTAAAAAGAATCATTTAGAGCACCACTTTTTTGTTCAGGCTTGGTGTGTTTTTAGTACTCAAAGTCTCAGTTTCACTCTAAAAGACCTAAATTCAGAGTCTTGGGTTAAGTTCTTTTTCTTCTCACTCTTTTATAAGAGCACATTTATTAAGCATCTAATGACACACGTTGTACAAAACAACTTAAAAAGGACATGAGCTCTAGTATCTTGAAACTTCTAATCGGTAGCTGTTTCCTGGGGCTACACTGGAGCCCTTAGTGGACTGGCCGCTGGAGTCTGCCCTTTCCCTTGACTGTGCTGAGGAATATGGGGAGTGCTGCTATTGGCTTTTGCCTGCTCCACTGCAGCGGGGCTCAGGATCTCCCACTGGCTTGCTGAGATGGGGCTTGCTGCTGGCTTGCTGGAAGGCTTTCTATCCTGGACTGTGCTCCTTTTTTACCTGAGTGAGACAGACTTTTCTTGGTGATCTTCCAATTTTCTTGGGCTAAAAGATTGTTTCACCCTGCCTTTCTGCTGGTTCGCCTGTTCCAGGATTTGGGGGAGCTATTTTATGATTATTTGGAGGTGAATATAGGAGAGTTACAGTGACTTACTATTTACCCAGCCATCTTGACTCTCAGAATTCCCACCAATTTTGTTTTTTAAGGTAATATTTTCTTCAGTATTTTTTTGTCTCTTTTACCATTTACAAGTGCTTTTTACCAATTTACTAATTCTCTTTTCACAAATTTCCTGCATCATTCTCATTTCTTTTCCTAATTTTTCCTCTACCACTCATCTCTTTCTTTAGGTCCTCCAGGAATATTTACTGGTTCTTGGGTCAATGAACATTTTTCTTTGATGCTTTGCTTGTAGCTATTTTCACATTGTTGTCCTCTTAAATTTATGACTTGGTCTTCCCTGCTACCATATTAGCTTTTTTACAGTCAAGTTCTTTTACTATTGTTTGCTAATTTTCCCAGACTATTTCTTCACTCTGAACTTTATGTTAAAGTGGGCCTTGCTTACCTCTTGGTGGGGAAGCACAGTGCTAAGCTTCAGATATTTTCAGTCTTCTGTTTTCAGAGGAAGTTCTGGCAGTCTGCAGATTTTTTTGTCTTTCCAAGATGTTATTATCTTGGATGTGGTGTGGTCACTATTCTCCTGGTTTGCACTCTAGTCTTTATCAAAGAACATCCCTTTCTCCCTTTCAGCTACAAGTGATAGTGCTCTTCTTGGCCCTAAAATTGTGATCAGAGACCCTGCCTCCTTGTGACTGACCAGAATCATTCCTCTCCATCCTGGAAGGATGATTCAGAATTGCTTATTGGCAGTAGACTGGCCAATTGTCTTCAGCTCCTTGCTGTCTCTGGGCTACGATCTCCCGAAGCTGCTGCTGCTGTTGCTGCTGCTTTTGGGGATGCCTCCTAGACCCACCACTGGTGTTCCTGCTGTGCTCTGCCTACACCCACCAATGTGTCAGAGACCTCTCTTGCTGACCTCCTAAGTTGTCTTAGGCTAGAAAAATGTCCCACTCTGATCACTTGTTAGCTCTGTCACTCCAAAATTTGTTTTGAGGAACGATTTTAAAGTTATTTAGGTGGCAATGTTGGAAGAGTTCAGCTGAGTTGCTTTTAATTCACCACCCTCACTAAGTGCCCTCTTGGTTCCACTAATTGTTACTCCCTTAAACAAACCTTGAATGTCCCTTGGCTACTTAATATTGCTTTTAAATATGTGAAAAAAATGCTACTTGTTTTACTTGTCTTCAGTTAAAGCAGATTTCAAAATAATAGTTCGGGTTAATTTATAAACAGAAAAAAAATCTTAATAATGTCCAATTTCTTGGTTCAAATCTGGGAAAAGTTGGAAATATGGTGTCTTTTTACTGGGGACAGGCCCTAGGTTATAGACTCTCCCCTTCCAAAGCTCTATATTTCTGTCTGAAATGTACCTCTTACCACTCTTCCTTTCCCCCACAAAAAACAGTAGATGCTCTTTCAGCTCAGTATAGGGAGTAGAGGCAGAAAGAAAGCTAGATGGAAGTGCTGCATGAGTAACTTCTCTTGACCTGAATGGAAAAGAATGAAATCAGCTGAGGCCAGTCCTTTCTTGCCAGAGGCTTCTCAGGGCAGGGCCCCAAGTTAGGAAGACCTGCATCCCCTATTACAAGGTAACTGAGACAGCTTTATAGCCCATCCTGGAAACCACCATAGGAGAATACAAAGAGAGCAAATAAACTCAAAAAAGGCTTTAATATCAGACATTTCAAGAGAAAAAACCAATGTAAATCATACTAAAAGCAGAAGGAAAGATGAATAGTAAATCCTCCAAGAGAATGTTTCTTTTTTATTATAAAGTTGACAAACATTAACAGATGTGATATTTCCCCATATGAAAAAAGAACTGAAAGAGAACTGCATTTGAAACTGTGAAATGATACTACATACAACTTTTTTTTTTAAACCAAACTCCCCTAAACATAATAAGGTAAAGAAAAGTGGGCTAATGTCTGATGAAAAAGAGAATCCCCTGGACTCCCAAGATGATGTGGAATAATAAGAAAATCCAGAATGTATTTAAAGAGAAAAGAAATTTGTAAAATCAAATAGTTAGGTTTGAGTATGTGCCAGAACTTTTACATCTCAACTCAGAATTCTAAAACTCACCATATTAGAAAAAAAAAAACTTGAATCCTTTATAGAGCATCTCTCTAAAGAAGAAGAAGAAAAATAAGGAGTTTTGGAAACTAAAAGTTTTGAAAGGAAGAATAACTGAAAGAAGACAAGGAAAAAGCAGATTTTAAAAGATCACAAGAAGGGGGAAATAGTATTATATTGTGATATAAAAGCAAAATATATCAGCTAAATTTATTTTAATAAAAAAGAAGTTTTCAAGCTAGGTGCACACCTCTAAAAAGTCAAAAGACAAAAAGATTTCATATATACCAAAGTATTTATGCCCATACCAAAGTGGTTATCTAATGGTTGAACAGCAAATGTAATAAATACAGCTATGTAAATTAAAATAACACTTAAAATAAAACTGAACATTTTTTTTAAAGCTGAACTTTTTGTAAGTAGTCTTGACTGAGAAGGAATGAAGAAAAGTGTACCTCCTTTCTGTCAAGTGAAGAGGTGGAATTTTCGGAACTGAATGTTGTAGATGCAGTTACAGTTTCTTTGTAAGTTCTACTTAATTGCTTCTCTTTGTTATAAGACTTTGTTGTAAGACACATTGGATTGAGTATAGGAGTCTTTGGATTGAGAAGAGGAGTTTTATAGCCACTGAACAAGAGTAAATATTTGTTGGCTACAAAGTTCAGTCCTATAACTTCCAATTTTGCATTTTTTGAAGTAAAAAAATTTTTTTTTTATTCATTGAAATTATGTCTTTTGTGGCAGCTAGATGGCGCAGTGTATAGAGTAACAGCCCTGGAGGCAGGAGGACCTGAATTCAAATTTGGCCTCAGACACTTGACCCTTACTAGTTTTGTGACTCCATTTGGAGTTTTCTTGGCAAAGATCCTGGAGTGGTTTGCCATTTCCTTTTCCAGCTCATTTTACAGATGAGGAAGAAACTGAGGCAAGTGGGGTTAAGTGACTTGTCCAGGGTGAGACAGATAGTGTTTAAGGCTTGATTTGAACTCAAATCCCCCTGACTCCAGATCGGGTGCTCTATCCACTCTGTCACCTAGCTGCTCTATCCAGACATTAATATGATATAAAAACAAAGCTAGGTGGCATACTGGATAGAGCAGGGGACCTCGAGTCAGGAAGACTCATTGTTGTGAATTCAAATCTGTCCTCAGATACTTAGAGCTGTGTGACCCCTAAGGAAGTCATGTAATCCTCCCTTCAGTTCCTCATTTTTAAATGAGCTAGAGAAAGAAATAGAAAACCACTTCAGTATTTTTGCTAAGAAAAACCCAAATGGGGTCACTGAGTCAGACATGACTGAAAAATGACCAAACAACAACAAAAACTGAAGGCATGAATGAAAATATAAAAGGAATTATAACAGAGAAAAAAAGAACTCATGAATTCGATAGAAGCCAAATCAACCAACTTGAAGTCAGTGTACACAGAGACAATTTAGAGATCATAGATATTCCAAGAAGCGTGTAACCTTACCCCCTCAAAACCTGCATGTCATAATGCAAGACATAATACAATAAAATTGCCCACTGCTTCAACCTTACCCCCTCAAAACCTGCATATCATAATGCAAGACTTCTGAATAAAGACAAAGCAAATCCTATTCATTAATGCTCTGTTTAATATAGAGGAAACTCACATGCCTTCAGAAAAAAGATTTCTACTTCAAAATATGACTCATAATGGTTAAATTTAGTAATTCCAGTGACAAATAGCAAATATCACTAATGCTCAGAGAAAAAGATCATCCAATAAGAGAAAAAGGAAATCCAAATAAAACAGTTTTACTTCATTACTGTGAGAAGTTGCAAAAGGGGATGGAATATTATGTTGTTAGAAGCAAAGTATCTCATGCTGCAACCCTGCAAAGCCTACATCCATGAAAAAAGATGGGCATCTAACAAAAAAGTCATTTCATTAATTTCTTATCAAAATGTAAGCAGATTATTAAATGTAACACCATCCAGATGATAGGAGCACACGAAAGCTAAAGAAGTACTGTCAAGCAGAGATTAAATAATGTAATAAATCACCCCATGTTTAGAGGCTTTTGTTTGTTTTTAAAGAATAAGATTGGCATGAAGGATACACGTTGAAGAGCAATGGATAGTCACCATGGGATGTGAAAAGGAAACAAATGGTGAAAGCTTTATTAAACAAAGAAATAGGGAAAAGACACAAGCCGGGCAATCCTAACTTTAAATGTGAACGAAATAAAGATCTCAGTACAACCAAATAAAATGGCAAAACAAAACCTTAGAAGCTGTTATTTACAAGAAATAGCTACAAATCATTTCCCCATCTACTGAGTATCTACCTAGTAAACTCCTAGTTATTTATATATTGTTTCCCCATGAGAACGTGAGCTTCTTAAGGGGCAGAGATTGTTTTTCCCCTTCTTTGTGTCCCTAGCACTTAGAACCCGAACCCTCCTCATTCCATTCTTTGATTGGAACCATGGTGACCTAGTTCAAGCTATTTTGTGTTGTTAGCTGCTTGGCACAACATACTAAACAATGTCTCACCAAGCAGACTTCAAAGTTTGTTACCTTTACAATATATTTGATCAGAGGTTCCACATGATCTTGTTACCCAGGGCAGAGATGACTTTCACTTCATTCCGGATATATTAGAAAGGTTCTTCTCGACTCCTTTGATGATGACATTTCCTTACTGAGGGCACCCTCCCTTTGGGGGAATGAAACCCCATATTCGTGCACATGGCCTATAATCCTTTATTTCCCCAAACCTTGGTTTACTACTCCTCTCAGCCCACCTTACCCTGGGCAATGTAATCAGTCGGGATTCATGGGATTCCCATGTGAAGTTTCTTTCTCTTTGGTAAGACAATGACTTTTTTTCTGCAATGTAGTTGTTAGACATTTTGCTTTCCTTCCACAATAAATAATCTTGAATTATACCGTGTGCATTAAAAAGGAATTCTTAAATTGAATGATATCTCATGGGTAGTTTGGGGGTGTTATCTCTCCAATTTAGTCTTCATGTAGCTTGTTTGTATATTATTTGTATCTTGTCTTCGCCATTTAACTCTTTGGGAGCAGGGACAGTCTTTTGCTTTCCTTTGCATCCTCAGAGATTAGCACAGTGTCTGAAAAATAGTAGGTGCTTAATAAATGTTTAGGCAGCTAGATGGTTTAGTAGTGCTGGGCCTGGAGTCAGGAAGACCTGAATTAAAATCCGGCCTCAGACACTCACTAGCTGTGTGGCCCTGGTAAGATACTTAACCGCTGCTTGACTTAATTCATTGGAGAAGGAAATGGCAAACCATTCTAGTATTTTTGCCAAGGAAAACTGTTGGACAGTATGATCCACGAGGTCATAAAGAGTCAAGACATGACTGAATGACTTAACAACACTTTTGAAAAGCAGTAGCTGGCTTAGTGCATAGGGCATCAGGTCTGGAGTCAGAAAGATTGGAGTTCAAATCTGGCCTCAGACACTTACTAGTTGTGTAACCTTAGGCAAGTCACTTACCTCTGTTTGCTTCAGTTTCTTCATCTGTAAAATGAGTTGGAGACCGAAATGGCAAACCACTGCAGTGTCTTTGCCAAGAAAACCCCCAGTGTGGTCTTGAAGAGTCAATATGACTAAAACCACTGAACAACAGTCAATATTTATTGGCTGCAAAGTTCAGTCCCATAGCTTCCAGTTTGGAAGACTTTGAAGTAAAAAAAAATATATTTTTTTGTTTATTGAAATTACATCTATTGGGGCAGGTAGGTGGCCCAGTGTGTAGAGCACCAGCCCTGGAGTCAGGAGAACCTGAGTTCAAATGTGGCCTAAGACATTTAACATTTACTACCTGAACAAATCACTTAAGCCTGATTGCTTCATCAAAAAAACAAAAAACATCTATGAACAATTCTTTCTCTGGTATCTTCACTTCTTTATTTAGGGGGCTGGCATTCAAGAATCTTTTTTTTTTGGAGGGCAGTTGGGGTTAACTGACTTGCCCAAAGTCACATGGCTAGTAACTGTGTTAAGTGTCTGAGGCCACATTTGAACTCAGGTCCTCCTGACTCCAGGGCTGGTGCTCTATTCACTGTGCCACCTAGCTGCCCTGGCATTCAAGAATCTTTACTCTTTTGGGGTCCACTTGTTTATACTGTGGGTGGATTATGGGGTCCCTTTCAAGAGCAAATAATTCCTGAGATGGGATAGTGGGATCCTAAACATATACGTGCAAATGGAAACTTTTAGAAACCTGTGTCTTATGATTCCTTGCGTGCTTATCACTGGGGAACTGGGGGTGCATGGGGGTAGTGACATTTAAAATTCGTTATAAGACATTTATCTCTTAACATTATGATAAGAATTTGCTGTTAAATAATCATTTTCCTTTCTTGTTCCCTTTATCTTCTTGGATTCACTGACACAGTTTCCTTGGCTTTTCTTTCCTGTGTAGTTTGCACTTTCCCTCATACCCCTGACTCACTGGTCTTATTGGGCGGGGAGTTGGATTACTCCTTGCTCTCATTTGCCATTGCCATGCTCACCCTCCATGCTCACCCTCTACTACTGTTACTCAATAAACTCTTCTCTTTCGAGGTTCATTCAATCCATAGTCATCCAGTCAAGGTGCTGGTAGCTATTTTCTGTAGACCTCCAAAGAACTTGTCTTCCTTCCTCAGTGAGTTCCATTCCTGGCTCAAAGTCTTTCTCTCTTTCCCTACTCCTGTCCTCATACTAGGTAGGGGATTTCATCATAACTGGTACTCCCTCAAAAACTCTCATCTCCTAGTTCCTCAATTTACTAATTTCCCAGGACTACTTTCCACACCACAGATAAACACTGAGCCAGTTTTATTCTTGATCTTGCTTTCACCCACAAGTGTTCCACATTCATATTCATGAATGCAGAATTTCCTTTATCTGATCATAATCTATCACTCCATTTTTTCCCTCTACTTTTCAATTCCTAACTAATGCTCACAACAGCCTTCTATTTCTCTCCCCCTTGTTCTTTTCAAGTTGCACTATCCGTATTCTCTGCTCCTTTCCATCATGATCCCCTGGTGAATCAGTTCAACTCTACACTGTCCTCTTCTTTTTAAAGTAATTGATTTCTTTTAATTACATTTATTAATCATCAAAAATGTGCTTTCTCTCCCTCTTATCCCAATCTTTTTATCCCAACTGAGTACAAAAAAAGCCATAGATATAGAAATGCATATATATTTTATATACACAGACACACATGTGTTGAGGATTTGAATCTTTCTCATCTGCACAGGTCAAAGGAGAAAAGAATATATGCACACATAATTGGATGCAGAAATGCATATATATATATGTGTGTATATATACTTACAGATGTGTGTGTATGTGTCTGTGTACATATATACACACATACATACATACACACACACACACACACACACACACATATATATATATATAAAACCATGTTTTTCCTCATACAGAGGGGATACTGGGATAGAATTATATCTATATACTCCCTTAAATATTATTAATGCAAGGATATATTTTCAGGTTCAGGATAAACTTGTGATTGCTAGTCATTAATGAGGAAAGGAGGTCCACAGTTCCACAATGAACATATATATGTATATATTCATTATAGTGGGAAGTAAATGAACACATTTTATGTGAATCAATGGCAAAACAGAAAACAGAGAATGTGTATATAAGGAAATATCTACCAGATAATATAGAATGAAGGAATTTTTCCATTGAGAGTGAGGTAATTCTACTCAACCAAAAGAGAGAAAGAGTCCTAAATATTACCCAAGGGGAAATTCCCTGAAGTCTCTAACATAGCTAGCTGGGATAGCCATAGCTGGAGGCCTCCAGCATCTGAAGCTCAAAGAAACTGAAGAGTCTCAAAGAAAGTCCAAAGAGGGCAGAGCTCTCCAACTCTATTCTGCTCTTCATGCAAGACATAGGGCACTGATTTCCGGCAATAAGGGGAGAGTCCTATTTTAATAGGCTTGGGTCTTGAGTCACCCACACACATACATTTATATTCACATATTATATATACATATGTACATAGATATCATTCTGCATTCTACATCCTTCACTTCTCTATCAGGAAGTGGAAGTAGCCTCTCCAAGGAGGCCATCCTTTGACTCACTTCTTAAAAGGGACTATTCCCTGAATGGGCATAACCTCACTCTAAGTGAATACTTGGAAAGGCCTTAGCCTAACTGGACCAGACTGGAGATGACCATCTCCAGTCATCCTGATGAATATCTGGTTACTGTATCCAGATGGCACTGGAGGAGAAAGTAAGGCTTGTGTCCTTGCACAGCCCTCCCTCACTCAAATCAGAGTCAGCTGCAACTCATGTCATCATTTCCCTGATGCCATGGTCTTCTTCGAAAACTAAGGATAAACACAAGCTGTGAGTAGACCGAGCTGCCTGAATGGGGACCCAGCTAGTTGGGTGCCTCAGCTCGTCCTCTCCCTCTCCTTCTCCTCTCCAAAGGAAGGCAAATTTTGAAGTCCAGAAGCTGCCCACTTAACTTGGGATTTACTAGCTAGATTCCTTCCTTCCTTCCTTCCTTCCTTCCTTCCTTCCTTCCTTCCTTCCTTCCTTCCTTCCTTCCTTCCTTCCTTCCTTCCTTCCTTCCT
>NW_027185616.1:25724040-25803557 GCF_028583685.1 Petaurus breviceps papuanus
TCCTTCCCTCCTTCCCTCCTTCCTTCCCTCCTTCCCTCCTTCCTTCCCTCCTTCCTTCCTTCCTTTCTTCCTTCCCTCCTTCCCTCCTTCCTTCCCTCCTTCCCTCCTTCCTTCCCTCCTTCCTTCCTTCCCTCCTTCCATCCCTCTCTCTCTTTCTCAAAACTTTAAACACAATTCACTTAGAAGCTCATAGATTAGACCACAATGCTCCCTGTCCAAGCTTCATTTAATGACTGTATTTGGGTCCCTCCTTTCCTGCCTTAGAGTGAATGTCAGTGGTAACAGTTTCTCTTTGGAAGAGCACCTCTGAGGGTCTTCCCCTCCCAGCTTAAATTTTTTTCTTTTTTCTAATTAAAGGGGCCATCTCTTGATCAGGAAGTGGGTAGTATGTTCATTGTTTGAAATGGTGGTTGGTCATTACACTGATTTCCTAATTATTTAAAAGTTGTCTTTACTCTGTTATTGTCATTCTGTAATTCTTTTCTTGCCTTTGTTCACTTCACTCTGTATTGGTTTAAACAGGTTTTCTCAGGTTTTTTAAATCATTTTTTATAGCACAATAATATTCTATTATATTCATGTAGCAGAACTTAGCCATCTTCAGTTGATGGGCACAACCTCAGATATCCATTCTTTGCCACCTCAAAAATAAATATAAATAGTTTTGTACATCTTTAATTAGAATTTTTTACTGAGGATTAATTGATCCCATAATCAACCTTCCTTCCTTGTACCCCTTCTCTCTTCCTTCTCTCCCTATTTCCCTATTGAGTGAAATGTATATATGTGTAAATAAATATATTTATATATGTATGTATGTGTACATATGTATATGTACACACATATGTTCTTCCCTCCTTTTACCAGTTCAGAAGAGAGTACAATTCAAGTCTTGGTCACACCTATACATCTTCCTCTTTGTATAGTGTCTACTTGCATATCCTGATTGAGTGAGATAACTTTAACCCTCCTTTTCATTCTTTTTTGAGCCATAATGTTTCTCTTCCCATCTCTTTCTATTCTCTTATGACTATAATTATGTAACAGAACTCCCACACCTCTTTGACTTTTTGATGATAGAGTTCAGATGCTTTGTAGGGCTTAGCAAAGTGCCTGACACATACTAGATGCTTAAAATGTTTGCTGATTAATCAATTAACAAATTAATCATACACATATCTCTCAACATTAGGATGTAAGCATTTTATCCTCATTTAATCATTTATCACTGTTCCTATTTACTTTTTTTGTATTCTCTTGACCCCTATGTTTGAACTTCAAATTTTCTACACAATTGTTGACTTTAATCAAGAATGCTTGGAAAGGAGGCGGCCAGGTAGCACAGTGAGTAGCACTGGCCTCAGTGTCGGGATGACGTGGGGATCGAATCTGGGCTCAGACACTTAGTACCCACCCAAAAACACCTGGCCGTGTAACCTTGAGCAAGTTACTTAACCCCAATTGCCTAGGGGTGGCCAGGTGGCTCAGTGAGTAAGAGCACCGGCCCCAGTGTCGGGATGACGTGGGATCAAATCTAGACTGAGATACTTAGCACCACGTCCAGAAATAACTGGCCGTATAACCTTGAGCAAGTTACTTAACCCCAATTTCTTTAAAAACAATGTTTGGAAATGCTCTATTTCATTAAATATCCATTTCTCACTCTGTAGGATTTATTTTTTTTTAAACTTTATGGAATTTTATTTTTTCCCCCAGGTACATGTCAAGAAAATTTTTATCATTCATTTTCACAGGATTTTGAGTTCCAAGTTTTTCTTCCTCCCTCCCCTCTTCTGAAAATGGTAGGCAGTTTGTTATTGTTTAAATATGTGCTATCAATATAAAAATATTTCCATAATTGTCAAAGTTGTGAAAGAAGAAACAAATCAAAAAACACGAGAAAGAACAAAGTAAATGAAAAAATATGCCTCGATCTGCGTTGAGTCCATCAGTTCTTTATATGGATATGGATTGCATTTTCCTTCATGAGTCCTTTGTACTTGTCTTGGATGATTGTGTTGCTGAGAAGAGCTGTATCATTCATAGTTGATTATCACACAATATTGCTGATATTGTGTACAATATTTTCCTGGTTCTGCTCATTTCACTTTGCATCTGTTCAAAAAGTCTTCCAAGGCTGAAATCTGAAATCTGCCTCTTAATCATTTCTTTTTTCCCCCTGCTTTTTGGAAGGCAATTGGGGTTAAGTGACTTGCCCAAGGCCACACAGCTAGTTTTTGTGTTGTGTCTGAATCTGCGTTTGAACTCAGGTCCTCTTGACTCCAGGGCTGGTGCTCTATTCACTGTGCCACCTAGCCACCCCTCTCTTCATTATTTCTTATGGAACAGTTGTCTTCCATGATAGTACAGTAATATGTCATAATTTTTTCATCCATTCCCCTATTGATAGACATCCCCACAATTTCCAATATTTTGCCACTATGAAAAGGGCTGCTGGAAATATTTTTTGCGCATCTAGGTCCTTTGCCCTTTTTGATGATCTCTTTGGTTACAGACCTAGTAGTGATATTGCTGGATCAAAGGGTATGCACAGTTTTATAGCTCTTTGGGTATAGTTCCAAATTGCTCTCCAGAATCAGTTTATGATTCCACCAGTAGGGCATCCATGTCTCAATTTTCCCACATCCTCTCCAACATTCATCATTTTCCTTTTTTTGTCATATTAGCCAATCTGATAGGTGTGAGGTGGCACCTAAGATTTGGTTTGATTTGCATTTCTCTAATCAAAAGTGATTTAGAGTACTTCTTCATATACCTATAGATAACTTTGATTTCTTAATCTGAAAATTGTCTGTTCATATCCTTTCATGATTTATCAATTGGGAATGGCTTATATATAAATTTGAGTCAGTTCTCTATATATTAGAGAAATAAGACCTTTGAGATACTTGCTGTAAAGATTGCTTTCTAATCTTGATTGCATTGGTTTTGTTTGTATAAAAGTTTTTTTAATTTAACATAATCAAAACCATCTATTTTACATTTTGTAAAGTGCTCTCTATCTCTTGTTTTGTAATGAATTCTTCCTCTCCCCCAAAATCTGGCAGGTAGACTCTTCCTTGCTCTTCTAACTTGTTTATGATGTCACCCTTTATTTCTAAATCATGCAACCATATTGACTTTATCTTGGTATACAGTGTGAGATGTTGGCTTATACATAGTTTACGTCTTATTGTTTTGCAGTTTTTGTCAGATAGAAAACTCTTATCCCCAAAACTGGGGTCTTTGGGTTTGTTAAACACTAGGTTACTATGATCATTGACTACTGTGTCTTGTTGCCTAATCTATTCTGCTGATCCACCATTCTATTTCTTAGTCACAACCAGATAGTTTTGATGATTACTGCTTTATAATATAGTTTGAGACCTGTTATTGCTAGGCCACCTTCCTTTGTAATTTTTTTTCATTAATTCCCTTGATATTTTGACCTTTTGTTCCTCAAGATTAATTTTGTTGTTTTCTTTTCTGGCTCTAAAAAATATTTTTCGGTAGTTTGGGATGGCACCGAATAGGTACATTAGTTTAGCAGAATTGTCATTTTCATTATCTTAGCTTGATCTAGTCATGAGCAATTGTTATTTTTCAATTGTTTAGATCTGACTTTATTTCTGAGAAAAAATATTTTGTAATTGGGTTCATATAGTAACTGGGTTTGTCTTGGCAGGTAGATTCCCAAATATTTTTTATTTTCTGCAGTAATTTTAAAAGGAATTTCTCTTTTTATCTCTTGCTGCTAGGCTTTCTTGGTCATATAAAGAAATGTTGATAATTTCTGTGGGTTTATTTTATATCCTACCACTTTGCTAAAATTGTTAATTATTTCAAGTAATTTTTACTTGATGCTCTGTGGTTCTCCAAGTATATTTTCATGCCATCTGCAAAGAATAATAGTTTTGTTTCTTCATTGCCTATTCTAATTCCTTAAATTTCTTTTTTCTTCTCTTATTGCTAAAGCTAACATTTCTAGCACAATATTGAAAATAAGAGTGGTGATAATGGGCATCATTGTTTTACCCCTGATTGGACTGGGAGGCCTTAGACACTGCTTATTATTTTAAGGAGCACTCCCTTTATTCCTATGCTCTCTAATGTTTTTAATAGGAATGAGTGCTATATTTTGTCAAAAGCTTTGTCTGAACCTATTGAGATAATCATATAGTTTCTATTGGTTTTGTTATTCTTTTGGTTAATTACATTGATAGTTTTCCTAATCCTGCCTTCCTGGTATAAATCCCATCTGGTCATATTGTATAATCTTTGTGATATATTTTTATATTCTCCTTGCTAGTATTTTCTTCATTTTTTTTTTTTTGCATCAAAAGGAAAATTGGGAAATTGGTTCATAATTTTATTTCTCTGTTTTAGCTCTTCCTGATTTAGATATCAGCACCATATTTGTGTCATAAAATGAGTTTGGTAAGACTATTTTTCTCTGCCTATTTTTCCAAATAATTTGTATAGTGTTGGAATTAATTATTCTTTAAATATTTGGTATATTTCACTCATGAACCCATCTAGCCCTGGGAATTTTTCCTAGGGAGTTCATTAATGATTTGTTCAGTTTCTTTTTCTAAGATGGGGTTATTTATACATTTTTTCCCTTATCTTTTTGTCTAGTTAATTTATATTTTTATAAATATTCATTCATTTTGCTCTGATTGTCTGACTTATTGTCATATAATTGGGGAAAATATTTCCTAATAATGACTTTAATTGCTTCTTCAGTGGGGGTGATCTCACACTTTTCATTTTGATACTGGATATTTGAGTTCTTTCTTTTTTTGCATCAAATTAACCAAAGGTTTATCTGTTTTATTGTTTGTTTTTTTTTTTCATAAAGCCAGCTCCTAGATTTATTTATTATCTCAATAGTTTTTTTTTAAACTTTCAGTTCTATTAATCTCGCCTTTGAGTTTCAAGATTTCCAATTTGGTACTCAGTTGAGGATTTTTAATTTGTTCTTTTTCTGGTTTTCTTAATTGTAGGCTCAGTTCATTGATCTGTACTTTTTCTATTTTGTTGATGTAAGAACTTAGAGAAATAAAATTTCCGCTAAGTACTGTTTTGGGTATATTCCATAAATTTCAGTACATTGTCTCATTGTTGTCTTTCTTTTAAATAAAATTATTGATTGTTTTTATGATTTCTTTTTTGACCCACTGATTCTTTAGGATTAGATTATTTAGTTTCCAATAGATTTTTCATCTATATTCCCACAGCCTTTGTTGAATGTAATTTTTATTGCGTTATGATCTGAAAAGAATTCATTTAATATTTCTTTTTACATCTGATTTTGAGTTTTTTTTAATGCACTCTTACATGGTCAGAATTTTGTGTAGGTGCCATCTACTGCTGAGAAAAAAAGTAGATTCCTTTCTGTTTCCAAGTTCAGTTTTCTCTAAAGAACTGTCACATCTTACTTTTCTAATATTTTCTTTACCTCCTTAGATTCTTTCTTGTTGAGTTTTTGGTGGAATTTATTGAGTTTTGAGAGAGGACAGTTGAAGTCTCCCACTACTATTGTTTTACTGAATTTTTTCCTATAACTCACTTAACTTCTTTAAGAATTTGGATGCTGTATCACTTGGTGCACATGTGTTTACCAATATATTGCTTCATTGTCTATGGTACCTTTTAGCAAGATATCGTTTCCTTCCTTATCTCTTTTAATTAGGTCTATTTAAGTTGTACTTTCTCTGAAATCAGGATTGCTACCCCTGCTTTTTTTTTTAACTTCAGATGAATCATAATAGATTCTGCTCCAGCCCTTTACCTTTACTCTGTGTGTATCTCTCTGCTTCAAGTGTGTTTGTTGTAATCAACATATAGTAGGGTTTTGGGTTTTGATCCACTCTATTATCTGTTTCCATTTTATGGGAGAAGTCATCCCATTCACGTTCACAGTTATGGCAACTAACTGTGTATTTCTCTCCATCCTATTCTTCCTCCTGTTTGTCTTCTCTCTCCTTTCACCCTTCCATTCCCCACCAGTGTTTTCCTTCTGTCTGCCACCTTCCCTGATTTTCTCTCTCTTCTGTCAGTCCCCCTGACTCACCACACTTGATCTCATCCCCTCCTACTTCTCTGTAGGGTAAGGTAGATTTCTGTATTCAACTGATTGTGTATATGATTCCCTCTTTGATCCAATACTCTTGAGGGTAAGGTTTCAGTGATGCCCATTGCCCCTCCCCACCGGCACTCCCTAAGCTTCCCCTCCACTCTAATAGGACTGAAGCACCTCTTCATTTGAAGTAATTTACCCTATTCTACCTCTTCTTTCTTTCTGTACCCATTGTACTCTTTTCTTATCCCTTAATATTTTTATGTAATTCCATGAAATTCACCTTATACCTCTGCCCCCTGTGTATCTTCCTTCAACTCTTCTATTAGTGATACAATAGTTAAGAATCAAAAGTATAATCTTTCCATGTAGTGATATAAATAGTGTAACTATTGAATCCCTTATTTTTCTTTCCACTTTTTACCTGTTTATGCTCCTCTTGGGTCTTGATATTAGAGGTCAAATTTTTGGTTTAGTTCTGGCATTCTTCTTAAGAAATCTCCAAACCCCTCTATTTTGCTGAATAACCATTTCCCCACTTGATGTATTATATTTAATTTTGCCTGGCAAGTGATTTTTAGTCCCAGCTCCTTTGCCTTCTAGAATACCATGTTCCATCACCTTTGGTCCTTTAATGTTGCAACTGCCAAGCCCTGTGTAATCCTGATTGTAACATTTGTCATTGTAACATTTACATTCAAACGTAAAAAAAAAATTGAATTGTTTCCTTCTGATCACTTGTCGTATCTTTTCCTTGACCTGATAGTTCTGTAATTTGATATAATGTTCCTTGGGTTTTTTATTTTGAGATTGCTTTCCTGAGGTGATTGGTAGATTCTTTCAATGCCTCTTTTGTCCTCTAGTTCCCGGATATTAGGGCAGTCTTCCTTGATAGTTTCTTGAAAGATGCTGTCCAGGTCCTTTTGATTATGAATTTGGGTATTCCTGTGATGCGGATATTGTCTCTCCTGGATCAGTTTTCCTGATCAGTTGTTTTTCCCATGTGGTATTTTACATTTTATTTCATTTTATTGTTTTTTTAAATTTTTGTTGATTCTTGATGTTTCATGGAGTCATTAGCTTTTACTTATCCAGTTCTAATTTTAAAGATGTTGTTTTCCTCAGTTAGCTTTTGTGCTTTCTTTTCCATTTGGCCATTTATATTCTTTAAGCAGTTTTAAATTAAAAAAAAATTTGCATCATCTTTTCCATTTGGTCAATCCTACTTTTTAAGCCATTTTCTAATCTGTTGACTCTTTTTTCAAAATTCTCTTGTGTCACTCTCATTTTTTTCCTGTTTTTCTACCTCTCTTATGTGATATTAAAGTTCCTTTTTGAGCTCTTCCAAAATCTCTTTCTGGTTTGAGACCACTTCCCACTTTTCTTTGGGGTTTTCTCCCTAGGTGTTTTGACAT
Source organism: Petaurus breviceps papuanus (assembly GCF_028583685.1). Taxonomy (NCBI): domain Eukaryota; kingdom Metazoa; phylum Chordata; class Mammalia; order Diprotodontia; family Petauridae; genus Petaurus; species Petaurus breviceps. The sequence continues at coordinate 25,731,538 of NW_027185616.1, forward strand.
TATTGTCCTATTATTCGTTTGTTTCTTGTTTTTTTTTTTCTGTTATAATAACAACTTTCTATGGTCAGATTCTTTTTTTTCCAAATGCTTTATTAACTTCTGATTTACATCATTTATTTCCGCCAGATTTTGAGTTACAAATTTTTCTTCCCGTTTTTCCCCTACCCATTGCCCCAGAATAGCAGTCCCACAGGATATCCCCTCCTCCAATCTGCTCTCTCCCATATTTTCTCCCATACCCCTTTCAACTTTTCCAGTGGATCTCTATGCCCCAGTGCCTGTATATCTTATTTCCCAATTACATGTAAAATAGTACTGATAATAGTGTATATATATATATATATATAATATGTATACACACATATATACATACATATTTGAATATTTGATTTTAAAACTTTGAATTCCAGATTCATTCCCTTCCTCCCTTGTTACCCACCCTTACTGGGAAGATAAGCATTTCAGTAAAGGATGTACATGTGTGGCTAATGCAAAACAATAACATAGTAGATATATTGTAAAAGACTGACTATATTTCCTTCCCTCCTATCCCACCTCCCACTTGTTCTATTCTCTACTTTGATCCCATCTCTTTTCAAAAGTGGGTGCTTCCAAATTCCCTCCTCCCAGCCTGCCCTCCCTTCCATCTTCCCCCCTCTCATCCCCTTCCCCCCCCACTCTCCTGTAGGGTGAGATATCCTATTTAGTGTGTATTTCATTCCCTCTTCAAGCCAAATTCAATGGGAATAAGGTGAACCATTCCCTTTTGCCTTCCTATTCTTCCCCTCCATTGTAACCATTTCTCCTTGCCTCTTCTGTATGAGATAGTTAACCCCATTCTGTCTCTCCCCATCTCCTCTCATTATATGCCTCTGTCACCTCTTAACTTCACCTTTTAAGTATCATCCCTTCCTGTTAAATTGGTCCTGTGCCCTCTATGTATACCTTTAAACATATATACACACATTCACATATGTATTCATATGCCCATATACCTCTCTATATATTTTTATTCCCTTAAACTACTGAGAAAAGTTTTATAAGTTACAATTATTGTTTTTCCATGTAGGAATGTTAATAGTTCAACTTTGATAAGTTCCTTATGATTTCTTTTCCCTGTTTACCTTCTCATGCTTCTCTTGCTTCTTGTATCTGAATGTCAAATTTTCTGTTCAACTCTGGTTTTTTCCGCAAGAATGCTTGAAAGTCCTCTATTCCACTGAATGACGATATTTTCCGCTGAAACATGATACTCAGTTTTGCTGGGTAGGTGACTCTTGGTTTTAATCCCAGCTCCTTTTCCCTCTGGAATATCATATTCCAAGCCCTTCAATCCCTCAGTGTAGAAGCTGCCAGATCCTGGGTTATCCTGATTGTGTTTCCACAATGTTAAAATTGTTTCTTCCTGGCTGCTTGTAATATTCTCTGCTTAATCTGGGAATTCCAGAACCTGGCTATATAATATTCCTAGGATTTTTCTTTTTGGGATCTTTTTCAGCAGGTGATCAGTGGATTCTTTCAACCTCTATTTTGCCCTCTGGTTCTAAAACAGCAGGGCAGTTTTCTTTGAGAACTTCCTGGAGGATGAGTTCTAGGTTTTTACTTTGGTCATGGCTTTCAGGTAGTCCAATCATTTTTAAATTATCTCTCCTGGATCTATTTTCCAGGTCAGTGTTTTTTCCCATGAGATATTTCACATTGCCTTCTATTCTTTCATTTGTTTGGATCTGTTTAACAGAATCTTGATTTTTCATAAAGTCATTAGCTTCCATTTGCTCCAGTGTAATTCTGAAGCCATGATTATCCTCATTGAGCTTTTTCCATCTGGCAAATTCGGCTTTTTAAGGCATTCTTCTCCTCATTGCCTTTTTGAGCCTCTTTTGTCATTTAAGTCAGTCTGTTTTTTAAAGTGTTATTTTCCTCAGTCAGGCTGTTGACTCTCATTTCATAATTTTCTTGCATTGTTCTCATTTCTCTTCCCAATTTTTCCTCCACTTCTCTTATCTGCTTCTTCATGCTCTCTATGGCTAGTAACCAGCTTGTAATTTTCTTGGAAGCTTTTGGTGTAGGAGTTCTGACTTCACTGTCTTCCTCCTGTTCCATGCTTTTCTCCTTTTTGTCCCCTAAATAGGAGTGTAATGTTGGAATCTTCTGTCTGTTTTGTTTCCTTTGCCTGGTCGTGTTGCCCCTCAGTCACTTGACCCCTGGGCTTTTTGCCACAGTAGGACTCTGCCACCAGACAGGGGAGCTTTTGTCCCAAACGCTGGGGTTTTCTCAATTGCCCGAGGTATTAGATGGTTGCCCTCTCTGGGTCTCCACACGCTCCGGCAAGCTGGTCACATACCCCAGGATCTCTACCCTAGACTGCAATCCAGATCCAAGCAGGTTAAAGCAAGAGCAATTAGCCCTCAGACTGGTTGCTTAGTCCCCCTACACTCTGCAGGCCAGAAGCTAAAGCTGCTATGTGGCGCTAGTTGGCTGTGCACTGTGTCTCAGTGGCTTCTCTCCCCAGGGGGCAAAAGCCACTCACTCCCACTTACTGGGTCCCAAAGTCCAGACTGTATTGACCTCTCACTTTGTCCTTTGCATCTGTGTATTGATAAATCTGGAAACGGCCACAGCTGCTGCTGTTCTGGAGTCTCTCTGGCCGGGGCTGGTCAGGCATGGGAATTGCGTGATTATTAGTAGTGGAGAAAGTGCTGGAATTATGTGTTTTATATTGCAATTAATTCAATCCTATAACTGTTGACAGCAAAATTCATACTCCACAGTATTAGTAAGTGAAACCAAATATTATATTACAATTGTTCTATAACTGATTAATTTCACACACTTTTCCTTAAAGTGATACATTTTTGGCAAACAAAAAATGGTCCTTTGAAGTTTTGGGTTTTTTTTTTTGCTTTTTGGAGGGAAATTGGGGTTAAGCGACTTGCCCAAGGTCACACAGCTAGTTTTTGTGTTAAGTGTCTGAGGCCAGATTTGAACTCAAGTCCTTCTGACTCTAGGGCTGGTGTTCTATTCACTGCACCACCTAGCTGCCCCATCCTTTGAAGTTTTTAATGGGTCATTTTGTTGATCAGAGTTCTTAAGGCTTTCAAAGTTGTATCTTGACAATATTGCTGTTAATATATACATTGTTCTCCTAGTCCCCCTCACCTTACTTGGCATTAATTTATTCAGGTCTTCCCAGATTTTTGTGAAGCCGTCATTTTCATCATTTCTTATAGCACAATTGGGTTCCTTTATATTTATATACATTCACATATTCCTGTTGTTCAGTTGTGCAATTGATGGACATTCCTTCAGTTTCCAATTCTTTGGAATTGGAATAAATATTTTTGTGTATACATGTCCTTTCTTTCTTCCTTTGATCTCTTGGGAGAGGAGATCTAGTAGTTGTACTACAGGGTCAAAGGGTATGCATAGTTTAAGTCTTCTGATCTTAGTTTCCAAATTGCTTTCCAGAATGTTTGGTCTAGTTCACAGCTCCATCGACAATGCATAAGTGTACCTATTTTTCCACTTCCCCTCTAGCATTTGTCATTTTCCTTTTTGTCATCTTATCCAATCTGATGGGTGGGAAGTGTTATCTTAGAATTGTTTTAATGTGCATAACTCTATTTATATTCTTGTATAGGAAAGGGGTTTTAATTCTTGTAAATTTGACTCAGTTCCCTATATTTGAGAAATGAGTCTTTTATCAGAGAAATTAGTTACAAAGTTATTTTTCACGATTTTCCTATTTCTTCTAATATTAGCTGCATTAGTTTTGTTTGTGTAAAAACTTTTAAATTTAATGTAGACAAAATTATCCATTTTTTATTTTGTGAATCTTGCTATGTCTTGTTTGGTCATAGATCACCCTTTTATCTAAATCAGAGCTCCTTGATGTTTTTCCACTCACACACTCTTCAGTGCTTCCTAAAGTGTTGGTCAAAACGGGTTGTGTTTAAGAAGCTTGTTTAAGTTTAAGAAGCACTGGCTAAATCATACATCCTTTTTGAGATTGTCTTGGTATATTGTGAGATGTTTATCTGTGCTTAGTTTCTGCCAGACTACTTTACAGTTTTCCCTACATTTTTTTAAAAATGGGGAATTCTTGCCCTAATAGCTTGGAACTTTAGTTTTTCAAAAGCTAGGTTGCTGTGTTCGTTTGTATATCATATACCTATTTTTTTTCTACTGATCAGTCTCTTTTTTTAAATTTTTTTTTCTTAGGGGGGAAGTCAGGGCAATTGGGGATAAATGATTTACCCAGGGTCACACAACTAATAAGTGTGTTAAGTATCTGAGGCCGGATTTGAACTCAGGTCTCGTGATCTATATCCCCACCTATCTGCCCCCATTCTCTATTTCTTACCCACTGTCAAATTATTTTGATGATTATAGCTTTGTTGTACAATCTGAGATCTTGTACTGCTAAACCCCCTTCCTTTGATTTTTTTTAAAAAATATTTTGACCTTTCCTACTAGATGAATTTTGTTATTATTTTTTTTCTGGTAATGTAAAGTAATACTTTGGTAATTGAGTAGTATGACACTAAATAAGTAAATTAATTTGGGTAATCTTATAATTTTTAACATTGGCTCAGCCTATCTATGAACAATTAATATTTCTCCAATTATTTGATGTTTTTTTTTTTGTGTGTGTGTGTGTGAAGTGTTTGTGTTCATAGAGTTCCTATTTGTCTTGGCAGATAGACTCCTCCCCACCCAGTATTTTATGCTATCTGTAGTCATTTTAAATCTATCTTTTCCTGATTGATTTTGTTGGTAATGTATAGAAATTCTGATAATTTGTGTTGGTTTATTTTATATTCTGCCATTTTGCTGAAGTTGTTAATTGTTTCAGATGGTTTTTCTGTTTACTCTCTAGTGTTCTCTAGATAAACCATCACATTTCCAAAAAGTGAAAGTTTTGTTTCCTTATTGCCTATGCTTATTCCTTCAGTTCTCTCTCTCTCTTTCTCCTTCCTTCCCTCCTCTCTCTCTTTACTGCTCTAGCTAGTATTTCTAGGTATAGCAATAAAAAAAAGAAATTAAAACCATCAGACCATATAAGTATGACCTAAATAACATCCTTTATGCATATGAAGTGCAAGTAATAAATAGACTTAAGGGATTAGATCTGGTAGATAGAATGCCTGAAGAAATGTGGACAGAGGTTTGTAATATTGTGTAGAAGGCAGCAACAAAAAATATTCCAAAGAAAAAGAAGAATTTTAGTTATATTAAATTAAAAGGCAGGGGTGGCCAGGTGGCACAGTGAGTAAGAGCGCCGGCCCCAGAGTCGGGAGACCTGGGATCAAATCCAGGCTCAGATACTTAGCACCCACCCAGAAACACCTTGAGCAAGTTACTTAACCCCCTTTGCTTTAAAAAAAATTAAAAGGCATTTGTACAAAGTAGATGATCTAAGAAAATATCTGATTGCTGTACTTTCTTCCTACCCTGGGTCTGAGTTTAACAAATACCTGACCTGGGTTTGGGTCTGTGCAAGAGTAAGTTCTGCTAGGCTCAGCTACTATGAGACAGCTGACAAGTTCTGCTAGTTCAGTGATAGAATTGCAGGCTCCCTCCTTTTTTGCCCTGATTCTTGTACCCTGGTTATTCCTCTGCAGACTTCAGGTAGGGTTAGAAACTGAAACTGAGACTCCACTCTGCTTTTGGGATTTAAGCCTCACTTTTGTGGCCTGTTCCTCACCTTAAACAAAAACCACCTGTGGGCACAGTTATCTCCTCAGTCAATCCTGGATCTGAACTCCAGAACTGAATAATGGGAGGCAAAAATGGGAGGCAGTTGGTACCTCTTCACATTGTGGTGCCCTAACATGAGGCTGGAGGTTCTTCAGTGTGAATCTGGGACCTCTGCTTTCCAAAAAAACTGAGCCATTCTCAGGGAATTTCTTTTTTCTCCTATTCCTCATCTTATACCAGACAGATGCATTCTAACACTATCACCTTCCACACCCCCTTTTCACATGAAGAAATTGAACAGGTGATCCCATTCCATTTTCTCTATCAGATTTTCACCTCTGTCTTCTCTACTTTCACCAACCTTCAGTCACTTCAGTCTACTGGTTACCTTCCTACTGACTACGAGCATGTCGAAGTCTCCTCATTTAAATAAAAAAACTGTCACTTGCTCTGTCATTCCCTCTCTCCTCTTTTTTGTAGCTCAACAGCCTATTTTTTGTTTTCCTCTCACTCTCTTTTTAACTCCCTGAAGTCTGACTTTCAACCTCATCATTCAACCAAAACTGCTCTTTCCAAATTCACTAATGATCTCTTAATTGCCAAATTGAATGGCCTTTTATTAGTTTCCTTAGTCTGAACTTTTCTGCAGCCTTTGACAATGTTGGTCACCTTATTCTAGATACTCTCTCCCCTTTAGTTTTTTGTGATGCTGCTCTCTCCTGATTCCATTATTCTTCTCTGGAACTTTATCTGTATCATGCAAGTTAACTGTGAAGGTCCCCCATATCTTTGTACTCAGCCTTATTTTCTCTTCCCTCTACACCGTTTCACATGGTGACCTCATATCTCCTCTGTTTTCAGTTTTCATCTCTATGCAGATGACTCTCAGTTCTTCTTGTACAGCTTTGACCTCTTTCCCAATCTGTCTCAAGCATCTCCACCTATGTATTAGACATCTCAGATCAAATATCCTAAACTCACCATATCCAGAACTGAATTCTTGATCTTTTTTTTCTCCCAAGCCCTCTTACATTTCTAACTCCCTACTACTATCAAAGGTACTACCATCTTTCATTCATTCAGGTTCACAACCTAGTTGTCGTCTTCGGTCACCTCTTCCCATATACAATCAGTTGCCAAATCCTATGGATTCTACCTTTGACCTATCTCTAATATATGTCCCCTTCTCTCCTCTGACACAGATACCATCCTGGTATGGACCCTCATCACCTCCTGTAGAGTATTTGGTCTTCCTACCTCACATCTCTTCCTAATCCAATTTATCTTCCACTTAGGTGTCAAATTGAACTTTCTAAATCACAAATCTGACTATATCACCCCACTCTTCAATCAGTTGATAAGCATTTATGAAGTGCTAGACACTGTACTAAGTTCTAGGAATATAGGGGTAAGTAATATGACTCCCTCCTCACAAAAAGCTTACATTCTAATGAGGGAGACCACCAAGGATATGTGCAGATATACAGAGGAGATATAAAGTGAATCAGTAAAATGTATATACATTAGTGAAGTTAAAAAAAAAAACTTGTGAAAGCAGACACTGGCAGCTGGTTACATCAGAAAAGGTTTCATTCAGAAGATGTCGCCTGAGCTGCATCTAAAGTAAGAGAGAATTTATGAGGTGGAAAAGAGCAGCATTCCAAGCATGTGGCCCTATTACGTGCCAGGTATTGTACAAAATACTGGGAGTACAAAAAGGGGCAAAAGATAGTCCCTGCCCACATTGTGAGACAACTAACTTTGATAGAACTAATTCTTCACAGCAATGCAAGGATCTAAGACAATTCCCAAAGACTCATGATGGAAAATGTTGTCCACATCCAGAGAAAGACCTATGGAGTCTGAATGCAGATCGAAGCAGACTATTTGCTCTCTCTCTCTCTTTTTTTGTTTTGTTTTTTCTTTCTCGTGGCTCCTCCCATTCATTCTTTTTCTTCTTTACAACATGACTAATGTGAAAATGTCTAATAAAATTGTATATGTAAAGCCTTTATCAGATTGCATGCTCCCTTGGGGAGGGGAGAAGAAAGGAGGCTGGAGAAGATTTAAAATTCAAAAGCTTATGGAAATGAATGTTGAAAATTAAAATTAAATAAATTAATTTAAAGAAAAAAAAGATGGTCACTGCCCTCAAGGAACATATGATCTAATGGGGAAGACAACATGCAAACAAATATATACAAGGCAAATTATACACATGATAAATAGGAAGTAATCAACAGAGAATGCATTAGCATGCACCAAGATTTTATCCACTATGCTATGCTGAAATAATTCATTAAATCATAGTCTTGTTAAATTGTTAAATTAAAACTATTTCTGGAAAACTAGAAAAAAGAAATTTCTCCCTATTTAAAATGTTCAGTTCAGTCCAACAAACCTTTATTAAGCACCTACTATATTCTTGGTACTGAATATGTAAAAGCACAAATTAAACAGCCCTTGTTATGAAGGAGCTCACATTCCATTGAAGGAAGGAGCATGTGTAAAAACAAATATAGTACAAAGAAAATTGAGAAGAGATAGAACACTAGCAAATGGAGGGGAATGGGAGATGGTGGCATGAAGGATGGCTTAATGGGTTACTTGAGTTGAATCTAGAAAAAAAGACAATGATTGTGAGAGATGGCAATAAAAAGTTGATTGGAGGAATTGCTTGTGTGAATGCACAGAGGCAGAAGAATAGACTTAAGTTTGGAGAGTATATAGGAGTATATTTTGGCTGAAATAAGGAATTCTTAAAATGTAGTCATATGAATAATTCTGTCTTTTCTGATGATGAAAATAATTGAATATCTTAGGATAATGAAAGGCAATCTATCTTATAATACTACTCTCTCCCTACAGGGTCAAGCTCTTGAACAAGCTATTATCAGTCAAAAACCACAACTGGAGAAGTTGATTGCTACTACTGCTCATGAGAAGATGCCGTGGTTCCATGGGAAGATCTCTCGGCTTGAGTCTGAACAGATTGTCTTAATAGGATCAAAAACAAATGGAAAATTTTTGTGAGTATTTTTCTTCAGAAACATGGGTGACTAGTAAGCAGTTCATTTTTGCTGTCTATATGAATAGGCTACTGAGCTAGGATGAGATCAGTTGGATAACACCATATGATGAGTTGTAAGCTTACAAGCCTCTTGGAATTTCTTCTTCTGGTAGTGCTTTTTTGAGGATATATGAAAAACTCAAGTTTATGTTTTTCTCAATGTGGTATTAAAATGAACTTTCTTTGGTGATAATTAAAAAATATTCAGTCCTGTTACATGCTTATGATGTCAAATATAGGTTGGCTACATTCTGTACATACACATAACATAACATTTTCATGATTCTTTTCCTAAATGATTTTAAGATTGTGAACATATGGTGGCATGAAACAAGAAGTGAACAAAAATTCCTTTGAGTGATTTTTTTTCACATTTTATGAAAAGCACTTGTGTCCCAATCAGAATCAATGCAAGATGTAAGGTTCATGACTAAAAAAGAAAGTATAGATAGTAGGCATAGTGGGATTAGTCAAGTCCTTTTTTTTTTTATCATTTTTCATATTAAGCCAAGTGAGAATTGAATGAGTGGGTTGAACTCTGATTCTTTTTAAAGTGAGGATTTGGTTTTTGACCCTATAGAATCTGTATATCTGAGTTCTATTATTACAAAGTTCTCTATGGCTAAAATTGCCCTGCAATAAAACAACTCATTGCTTATGACAATGTTTGCTAGTTGCCTTAACCACTCTCACTACAGGAGCATTTCTCTAGAGGGATGTTTTGTTTCAATGACATTTCCATTCAAAGTAGCTAATTCATGGAAGATGATTGATTTGGCCTCATAAAAATTGTGTTTACAAAAATTTCATCAATTGAGGGGATGCCCATCATTTGGGGAATGGCTGAACCAGTTGTGGTATATAAATCTAATGGAATACTATTGTTCCATAAGAAATGATGAGCAGGCAGACTTCAGAAAAACCTGGAAAGACTTACATGAACTGATGCTGAGTGACGTGAGCAGAACCAGGAGACCATTGTACATAGTAACAGTAACATTGTGTGATAATTAACTTTGATAGTCAACTTAGCTCTTCTTTTTTTAAAAAATATTTTAAAATCTTTTTTCTTTTTTGGAGGGGGAGGGCAGGGCATTTGGGGTTATATGAATATATATTTAGAGCCTATATCAGATTGCACAGTGTTTTGGGGTTGGGAGAAATTTGTAATTCAAAATCTTATGAAAGTGAATGTTGAAAACCATAATTTAGTTAATTTTTAAAAGACAGGACAAAAACAATTCATCTAAAATTTCTACATGTATAGTCATAGATAAGTATACATTATAATATTTGACACTAACAAGTATTAATCCACATTAAGCTTTATAAAATTTGTTTATTGAAATAATTGAAATATATTTTAACTGATACATAACCATGATATAGTCAAGAGAAGGGCAGCTTTACAGTCATTAAGTTATTAAGAGACGGAGATCAGGTTGTATGGGTCAGAAGACCACTCACCCAAAATGACTCAGAGACTTCTCAAAGTAGAAGCAAAAACTTTATTACTATCTTTCTTGAGAAGGGCATCCCCAAATCCAACAAGAAAATCAGAAGGGAGGAGAGCACTACAGAAGGCAAAAGCAAGATTATAAAGCCCTAACGTGGGAATTCCACACTTTCTCCACTGTCCCACCTTACCATTGGTTGGTAAGGCAAGCTCACAGTCTTCTTATTAATGCCAACCAATCCGTGCAAAGCCCTCTCCATTCATTAACCTAATTATTACTAATGAGGCTCTAATTTTGCTAGATAACATACATAATATATGAGGTCCACTACTCAAGCTCAGCAACAACTTCAGAATACTGAACCCCCTTCAATCCAACCTACATGTGTCCTTATCTGGGCCTGAGTATCCCAAGACTGCTGTCTGTTCTCTGATTAGTCAAATCCACCTGCTGCTGCCAGCTCCTTTTATTCTGCATTATTGCATTTTTAGTATTATCTAGGAGTTCTCTGGGAACTGGGAACCCAACTTATTCCCAAGGCTACTGTCTGGTATTTTTTATCAGTAGTCTTGTTTCAGCAATTCTTGCAGTTCTATAGAAACTTAACCCTTTGCTACCTCTCACACTACCATTCCTTTCCCCAAACTAAAAGCACCTCTAATTTGATCTCAGTAGTTAATCCAACCAATTGTATTAATATTCAATAGCTCTTACATCACCTTGAAATACACAATGACTTACATACACACACACACACACACACACATATATATATAGACTATAATTTATACAGTTTATGTTCTTCATCAGATGAGAGTATTTGCACACCAAAATTTCCTTGCATTTATGAAATCACAGGTTCCCTAAAATTAATTATACATTTTATTTAAAGAAATATACTTATCCTTCAATACTTTGTTGGTCTGTGATCTCATGAATGTAAAGACTCCTCACAGTACATATTATATTCACATCTTCTCATCTTGTGCAACTCTTATTAGTATCTGCTTATAAAGTCTTTAGAGTATCCCCCCAACATACTAGAAGTCTCCTTCTAGAGCTCTTGATATTATATGAATAATAATAGAGCATATGTTTTGTCTAACTATTATTCATCACTTTACTCAGTGACCAAACTAGCTTCTTTTCAGGGCATACTTTTGGATAGTATCTTTGACACAGATGCTTGTTCACACTTAGTTAAAAAATAGCTTGTGACCTATTAACACTCTCCATTTGGTGACCTGAAATTTTGTTTCTTCTGAGTTTTTAGTATTGCGTTATTTTCAAACATGTAGCATCAATGTTAGAATATGGTTGTTAAAAAAAAGCACTTTTTTTGAGTGATCATTAGAACATCTGTTCAGTTCCTAAATGCAATCAGAACCATTCTCTATCTTCTGAGAATTTTCTCTCTAATCTTCAACCTCTTCCTGTCCAATGCTATTTCCCCTACGTCTTTCAAACTTGTCCAAGTTTCCTCTATCCTTAAAAACAAAAAGAAAAAAAACCCTTCAGTAAATCATACCATGCCATCAAACGATTATTCTGTCTTTCCTTTCTTAGCTAATCTCCTATAAAAATTTCTCTATAATCTCTGCCTCCATTTCTCCTCTTCTCACTCAACCCTTTGCAATTTGGCTTCTGATTTCATTGCTCAACTGAAACTTCTCTTTATAGAGTTACCAAGTAATATCTTAATTCCTAAATCTGATGGCCTTTTCTTGGTTTTCAACCCTCTTGACCATTCTGATGCATTTGATACTGTTGACTACTTTCTCTTACTGGTTATTCTCTCCTCCTTGGATTTCTGTGATATTACTCTCTCCTGAAACTCCTCTTATTTGTGTGATTGATCCTTTTCTGGGTCATCATCCCAGGTATCATCATAGCATACCTTGAGTTGTGTGTATTTCCTAAGTTTCTAGTCTAGATCCTCTTCTCTTCTAGATTTCCCTATATTAATTTATACTCATTTATAGTCTCTCTTGGTAATCTCATTAGCTCCTAAGGATTTAGCAATTATCTTTATACAGGTAACTCTCAAATTTATATATCCAGCTCTAGTGTCTCTGCTTAGCTTCACCACATCAGCACATCACCTACTGGGCATTTCAGACTACATTTCCTAGAGACTTTCTATCTAGCATTTCCATGCCTTTGCATTGGTCATCCCACATTCTCACATGTCTAAAATTCATTCCCTTCTCACTTCTACCTCATACAGTCCTTTAAGAGGTGTTTTAAACATCATCTTCTGAATGAAGCCTTTTTTGGACTTTCCCTCCCCACAAATACTGCTGTCTTCCTTTGAAATTAAGTTATATTTAACTACTTTGTACTTATTTGAACACTTAATGCTGTATATATTTCTATATGTGTTTATTGTTTCCAGCATTAAAATTGTATGCTTCTTGGGAGTAGAGATTGTTTCACTTTTTTGTACTTGTATTCCCAGCTTGTAGAAAAGTGCCTGGCACATGTGCTCTGTGGGTGCTTAATGAATGTTGTTCAGTTGTTTCAGTTATGTCTGTCTCTTTGTGACCCAGTTTAGTCTTTTTTTTTTTTGGAGGGGGGAAGACGGGGCAATTGGGGTTAAATGACTTGCCCAAGGTCACACAGCTAGTGTGATCAAGTGTCTGAGGCTGGATTTGAACTCAGGTCCTCCTGACTCCAGGACTTTCTAATTACTATTCAATGTGCCCCAGTTTAGTCTTTTTTTTGACAAAGACACTGGAATCATTAACTTCTCTAGTTCATTTTTATAGATGAAGATCTGAGGCAAACAGGGTTAAAGTGATTTGTCCAGGATCATAAAACCAATGTCTGAGGCAGGATTTAAACTCACAAAAATGAGTCTTCCTGATTCCACGTCTGGCACTCAGTCTACTGGGTCACATAGCCACCCACTTAATAAATGCATGTCGACTGATTTATAATAGCTTCGGATGCCTTTTCTAAGAAATTTTTTTTTCTGTTTTATCCGGTGCTTGCCATACGATAGGATCATTTACCAGAGTTATCTCTTGCACAGTCTATTAAGGAATCTTGAGGGAGAAATTCTTCCTGTCAGGACTTCAGTATCCATTTTCCTTTATTTTTGTTTAAATTTGTTAGCACAAAGGTTTTTATCGATAACAGGGAATTCCTCATTGAGGAAACCCACTAAGGAACCCATTGAGGAAACACTGATACATTGAAGAAATATTATTTTGCCTGTACAGATCATCAACTGTTCTGCAACTTAAAGTTTTAGGGAGTTGCACTGAGAGGTTAGTTGACTTGCCCAGGGTCACCCAGCAAGTACATGTGCCTTTAACTCCAGATCTCCTTGATTTTGAATATAGTCCTCTATCCACAAAACCAAACTGTCTGTCTTTCCTTCTATATGCTCTTTCAGACAGATAGTTTGCTGAACCTCCAGTAGTTCAGGATATAGTATATTCTGTTTCTGGGATATACTTGAATGTGTAAATGGGAACAACTAAGGAAGAGTTTATTCTGCTGTGTAACTTGAATATCAAACCATACATTTGCTTCCAGCTGTTGTAGGTCACTGTGTAGAGCAGAAAAAGCACTGACCTTGCAAAAGATGGTTTCTGGCTCCAGTGTCATGGATCTGAGTTACCCAATTAAAATGAAAACAAAGCTTGGGGACTTTTTATTATTGTTTATTTTTTTTTTAAGCAATCGGGGTTAAGTAATTTGCTCAAGGTTACACAGCCAGGTGTTTCTGGGTGGGTGCTAAGTGTCTGAGCCTGGGATTTGATCTCCAGGTCATCCCAATACTGGAGCCGATGCTCTTACTCACTGTGCTACCTGGCTGCCCCTTTTTATTATTGTTTTAAGCCTTTTAGGTAATAACTCTTTGACAGATTGAGAAATGAGAAACTTTGGGAAATTATGATAATTTCATTCCAAAAGTTCAAACCTGTTCAGGCTGTCCACAATATACATGCAACTTCATCTTACCATTTCACAAGAGGAAAGTAGAAGACTCCTCCAACCCAAGGCAGAGTCTTTTCACCTTGTTTGAAATGCCCATACTTATACATTACCTCACAATCAGGGAGAAGGATTAACTTTTGGGATCAACTCTAATAAGGAGACTCTTCTATCTGCTGTATTTGGAGACAGAATCAATGAAATAATCCAACTTTCCGTGTTCTCCTCTTTTCTCTATTTTGACCCCATGGTAAACCAGTTAACTCTACACGGTCTTCCTCTCTTTAATCCCTAACTCCCTTATCATTTCACAATCATGCTCTGACAAGCCTCATCCTTAGATAACTCCCACCATTTATTGTTTTTGCCCCATCCACTTTCTACTGAACAAAGATGGATAAAATCATATGACTGTTTTGACTAGGTCAACTACAAATTTATGTTGCACAAGCCTTAACTGGGCCCACACTGATTCTGGGCAATCTTTATATCTTTCCCTTATTAACTTGCTATCCCACTCTCCACAGATGTTCTTCCAAACTTTTTTCATCCCTCCTCATACTTCCCATGATTCCCCTCTGTCCCCACCCTTTCAGCTGAGAATTTAGACCATATTTTATAGACAAAATTGAGACTATTTGCAGAGAACTCCCTTTTCTCCCCTCTTCATTATTTTCTATCGGCCAAATATCTTATGCCATGATCTCTTCCTTCACCCATGTCTGACATGATGAAATGGTCTTGCTCCTTATCCTCTACCCACTCAAACAATCCCGTTTCCTCCTGTCTTCTCTAACAGATGAACCTTTCTCTTCCCATTCTGCTACATATTTTCAATTTCTCCTTGTCTGCCCTCACTCTCTACTGCCTACAAACATGCTTATGCTTCTCCCCATCCTGAAAAGAAAAAAAAAGCAATCCTCACTTGATCCTGCCATTCCTGCTAACTATATTGCTTCTGTCCTTTGTAGCTATGCTATTCAAAAAGGCTATCTGTTGGGGCAGCTAGGTGGTACAGGGACCCTGGAGTCAGGAGGACCTGAATTCAAATCCAGCCTTAATACTAGCTGTGTGACCTTGGCAAGTCACTTAACCCCAATCACCCTGCCTTTCCCCCTCCAAAAAAAAAAAGACAAAAAAAGGCCATCTGTAATAGACACCTCCACTTTCTCTCTTCTCATTCTCTTCTTAATCTCTTACAACAGGCTTTCAACCTTAATCATTCTGCCAAAACCTCTCTCTCAAAGTTACTAGTGATCTCTTAGTTGCCAAATCCAATGATCTTTTAAAAATTCCTATTCATTTTGACCTCTCCACAGCCTGTGATACTGTTGATCACTCTCCTCTTTGATACTCTGTTCTCTCCAGGGTTTCAGGATACCATTCTCTCCTGGTTCTCCTCTCACCCTCTCCTTCTCTGTCTCCTTTGCTGGGTCCTCATCCAGAAAGCTTCTGTTAACCATAGGTGTCACATAGTTCTTCCCTGGGCCCTCTCCTTTTCTCCCTGTATACTACTTCATTTGGTGATCTCGTAAGTTCCCGTGGATTTATGGATCTCTATCCTGATGATTCTCAAATCTGCCTATTCTTTCTCATCCTGTCTGTGTCCTCCAGTCTCACATTTCCAACTGTCTTTTAGATATCTCAAACTGGAAATCCCATTTGGACATCTTAAACCCAACGTGTCCCAAACAGAACTCATTATCTCTCCCTAAGTGCACCTCTTCTTCTAACTTCCCTATTAGTGTTGAAAGTCATATCTTGCTCTGAGATCTTCAGGCTTGGACGTAAGGTGTCAGCCTTGACTCCTCACTATCTTTAACCCCCATTCCCATATCCAGTCTCTTGACAAGGCCTGTTGATTCCAATTTTGTAACATCTCTTCAATAGACCCCTTTTCTCTTCTGACACGACCAGTACTCTGGTGCAGATCCTCATCACCTCACACCCGAACTATTGCAACAAACTACTAGTGATATGACTGCCTTAAATTGTTCCTCCTTGCATTCTGTCTTCCACTGAGTCACCAAAGTGATTTTTTCCAATTCTCTGCTTGGAATTCAAAGCCTTTCATAGTCTAGCCCCTTTCCATCCTATATCTTTCTCCCATCACTTACTCTGATTACTTACATTGATGTCCTGGCTGTCCGCTATGCCTAGAACACTTTCCTTCGTAAACTCTGCCTCTACCCTGGCCTCCTTTAGGTCCCAATTAAAACCCCATCTTTTACAAGAAATCATTCCCAGTCACTCTTAATTTTCATACTGTCTCTCAGTTATTTATCCTGTTTATAACTTGTTTGCACATATTTGTTTGCATTTTGTCTCCCTCATTAGATTGCAAGCTCCTGGAGGGCAGACTGTCTTCTGCCTCTTCTGTATTCTCAGCTTTAGCACAGTACCTGGCACATTGTCGATTGATTTCTCCTTAGTCTTTCCTTCAGTTTTGTGTCCTTGACTGTGTCCACAAGGAGGGGGTGCGTGCCTTGATTTCAAATGAGACCCCATTTAATGGGTACCACCTCTCATTTTCCTCTTCCTTTACCATTATTTTATAAGGGTAAAGACTCATGATAGGAGGCAAAGAAATGCATGACCTTAAATCTCATTTTTTTCTATTTCCTTTGAGATTCTATTTTTGACAGTCTCCTCAGTAGCTGAGATCATACCGTTTTGCATTTGTCACAAAAGAGAAGTAGACCAGAATTTCTCTAAAATTAAAGGGAAAAACAGCTTCATGCAGCATATGTCTCAGGCTTTTTATACCTTGGATTCACTGAAAGGCAACCACATTGTGTTTTCCTTTAGCATTTCTGAAGATGTTTAGTATACATGGATAAAATGCACTTGAATTTCATTTTTAATTGTTCATTCTCGCCTGACCCCCCAAATGAAGTGTCTCTCATTAGTGTCAATTATGCAGCTTCTACTATAATCTAAAAGACTACTACTGTACTTCCTTATCATGTGCTTTTCTTTTTCCTGTTCCTCATTGTGCACTGGGGCATTTATTTTTACTTTGTGGTTATAAGTTCTGTTCTAGAGTGAGTGGCAGGCATGTGTGTGCCTTTGATAACATTACTAGATTTGACATTAAAAGGATTCACACAGGGTGAGTGTGTGCGTGTGTATGTGTGTGTTTATTGATAATTCATCTCTCCATTTATCACTCTTTCACAACATTTATCACTCTTTCATCTTGTTTTTGTACTAGAAAAAAGCATTTTAAGCACTTTGAAATATGATTATACTGTTTTGGGTGAATAATGAAAAAGTGAACTCAATACTGTATTTTTATATATTCAACAACTTCAAATACAACACTGATAGTCTAGCATTTTCAAATGTGAACAGTTTGAGGACTGAAGAATTCCTGTTTTTCTTCATATTTCCGTGTTGGTTCTATGTGGCAGTCTGCTCATACCCACGGTGGAGCTTTCCATTACCCTTGGTGTGACTCTCATCTTTAGTTCTTTTGAAAGAATGATATTCCATCTTGTAATTTGATAGCCATCATAAAATGTTTGTGTTCTAAAGAGAGATCTTTATTGTTATGGGAAGGTTAAGGTCAGTAAAAGTGCTTTGAAATTGCTTGATATAGAGGAATTGTAAAAGATTTAGCTCATAACTCTCCAGGTTTACCAGTATTCTGGTCCAGAAAAGATAGCATTTTTTGATTCAGAAACCTTGAGTGATTCCCTAATTTCTAAAGTTTGCAAAGCATTTTACATATATTATTATGTTTCCCACTTTTAAAGGTGAGAAAACAGGTTTGAAGAATTAAGACTTTTAACATTGTTGTACAACTGGGAAGTATAGAATGTAAGATTCAAACCCAATCTCAACTTGAATTCAAAGTTCAGAGCTCTTTTTATCCATACTATATTGCTTCTCTGTCATTATCTTTATCTTCATCCACATAATGGCATCCCATGCCCTTTGCTATTTTACTCTGATCTACCTCTGTATTTTTATTTTATACTATTTTAAAAAATCATTTATACTCTATGCTCCTGCCTTTGGTGAGACAATTGGGGTTAAGTGACTTACCCAGGGTCACACAGTAAGTGTCAAGTGTCTGGTCAGAGGCTGGATTTGAACTCAGGTCCTCCTGACTTCAGAGTCAGTACTCCATCCACCACGTCACCTAGTTGCCACTTTATTTTACAAAAAGGTGGAACCATAAGATGTTCACATCAATTGGGGAATGTTGAGTAAACTGTATTATATGAAGGTTATGCAATATGACTTTGCCAGTCATTAATATGATATTTTCAGAGAAGTATGGAGAGACTATCTGAAATGATCTAGAATGAAATGAGCAGACACAAGATAACAATTTATGTCATGATCACAATAATAATATGAGGGAAAACTACTTTGAAAGGCCTCAGAGTGTCCAAAGTAGTAATCAAACATGACTTCAAAAGATTGATGGTGACTAGAGATAGAGTGATGTGTACTCTCAGACATGGACAATGTACTGAAATCTACATATAGGTTACAAAAGAGATTCATGATTGGAAAATATGTGCAGAAAAAAATATCAGTAAATCATTTTTAATGTACAAAGAAAACATCAACAGATTAAGCAATTTTGTTACAAACTGACTCAATAAAGAAGGCATGTTTTTGTCATTTAAAATTCTTCACAACCTGACCCTTTCTTCCCTTTTTGGTTGCATTATGCTTTGCTCCCTTTCATACATCCTTTGGTCCAGCTTCACTGACCTATTTGCTATTCCTTGAAAATGATACTCCAGTTAGAAGTTGCATAAAACAAAGATGGCAGAGTAAAAGAGTCACTACAGCTAAGATCTCCCAACATTCTCCTCCAAACAACTTTAAAATAATACCTCAAATCAAATTCTGGGGTGGCAAAGCTAACAAAGTGTTGAACTGAGACAATTTTTTCCAGCCCAAGACAACTTAGGAGGTTTGAAAGAGGTGTCTGTGACACTGGGATGGGGTCTGACTTGCAGCACACATGGTGATGTTATGAGCTGTGGGATTTGATGCTAGTGATAGCAGCAGCAGCAGCTTCAAGAACTCTCATCCCAGAGGTGGTAAATGTACTGAACAACTGGTTAGGAGATAACACAAACACTGGGCACAGGATAGGGCACTATTTTGGCGATTCCATTGCCCATACCCACTTCCAGCCCTCAGTTCCAGTGAAGAGAAACACTTTTGATCCCAAGGGATCAGGGACTGTGAGGAATAATAGTGTTCTGGCCTTTAAGGGATCAGAGGCTCTTCCCAGATGAGAAACAGAGCATAGAAGAAGAAAGCAGAGGCCTCTCCTGGCATCACCATGCTGTGGAAGCAAAAAAAAACCTCACAACCAGTTCTGAAAACAATAGCATGAAAAAGCCTGAAGCTTGGGAGAATGCCACCCCCTCTCTATCCATATGGGCAAAGCCCAGCTTCAATATAAAGTTCAAAGTCAAGGAATAGAATGGAAAAATGAGTAAACAACAACAACAAAAAGAAACTGGCCATAAAAAGCTACTATGGTGACAGGGAAGCTCAAAAAAAAAAGATTTTCAAAGATGACAAGGATGTGAAAATAGCTATAAGCAAAGGCCCAAAGTCCAAAATGCAAATTGGACACAAGCCCAATAAAGATGCAAACCCAACAAGGATTCCTGGAAAAGCTAGACAGTGATTTCGAAAATCAAATAAAAGTGGTAGAGGAAAATATATAAATAATGTGGTAAAAAAAAAAAGGCACAAAAATACTGAAAGAAAAGAGCCCCTTAAAAAAAAAACAAATAGAACCATCAAAAGGGAGACAGAAGTACAAAACTTCCCTAATGAAAAGAACTCTTTAAAAAGCAGAATTGACCAAATGTAAAAGAAGTACAAAAGCTCATTGAAGAAAATTATACCTTAAAAATAGAACTGGCCAAGTGGAAGCCAATGACTCCATGAGACATCAAGAAACAATTTTTTAAAAGTCAGAAGAATAAAAAACTAGAATAAAATGTGAAATATCTCATTGGGAAAATAACTGACATGGAAAATAGATCAAAGAGATATCATTTATGAAATATCAGACTATCTGAAAGCATGGCTTGGAAAAAGAGCCTAAACATTGTATTTCAAGAAATTATCAAGAAAAAACCTGCCCTTATATCTTAGAATAAGAGAATAAAATAAAAATTGCCAAGAATTCAGCAATCATTTATGAAAGAGATCACAAAGTGAGAACTCCTAAGGAATATTATAGCCAAATCCAGAACTCCCAGGTCAAGAAGGAAATATTGCAAACAGTAAGTATTCAAATATAATGAGGCCCCAATCAGAGCCCAACAAGATTTAACAGCTTCCATGTTAAAGGAATAGAGGGCTTGGAATCTGATATTCTGGAATGCCAAGGAACTAAGGTTATCACCAAGAATAAGTTACCCAGTAAATTTGTATATAAACCTTCTGGGGAAAAGATAGATATTTAATGAAATAAAGATAAAGACAAGAGGACTTTCAAGAATTTTTTAAGCAATTGGGGGTAACTTCCTCAAGGTTACACGGCCAGCTATTTTGTGTGTATCTGAGGCCGGAACCAATCCTGGGTTTCCCGATGCTGTGGCCGGCGCTCTTACTCACTGCGCCACCTGGCTGCCCCACTTTCAAGCATATTGATGAAAAAATAAGACCTGGATGGAAAATCTGACTTTCAAACACAAGGCTCAAAAAAAGCATATAAAGGTATAGATGAAAGAGAAATCATAAGGGACTCAAGGTGAAAGTGTTTCAGTTCTAATATGTGAAGATAATACATAAAATTCCTAAAAACTTTATAATTATTAGGGCAGTTAGAAGGAGTCTACTTAGAGTGAATGAGTGCAAGTCAGTTATGTTGGGATGATCTAAAGAAAATGGAGGAAAGAAAAGGGATACATTAGGAGAAAAGGGAAGAGAGGGGAAGAATGGGAAAATTATCTCATATAAAAGAGGCATTCAAGGAAGAGCTTTTTACAGTAGAAGAGTAATTTGGTGGTTGTGTGCTTGAATCTCACTCTTATATGAACTGAGTCAAATAAGGAAGAATACATTCTCAGATGTGTATAATAATAATAATCTTACCCTACAGAGGAATAAGATGTGAAGGAGATAAGAGCAAAGGGTGGGAGGTGAGAGGAAGGAGGACAGATTAAAGGAGTCAGTGATGAGAAGCAAAAAAGACTTTCAGGAAGAAAAGGCTATAAGAGAGAGAGAGACAAAGATAAAGAGAAGAAAAATAGGATGGAAGGAAATATACAGTTAGTAATCATAACTATAAGTGTGGGTGGGACAAACTCATGTATGAAAAGGAAGGGGATAACAGAATGGATTAGAAACCAGAATCCAACAACATATTGTTTGCAAGAGACACAGTTGCAACAGAAAGATATAATGTTAAAATAAGGGGCCAGAAGAGACTGTTATGCTTCAGATGAAATTTTAAAAAAGGTAAGGGTAGCAATCTATTATCTCAGACAAAGAAAAAACAAAACAAAAAAAAATAAACCGAATTAAAGGATCTCAGGGAGACTATATTTTGCTTAAAAAAAAATAAATACCAGACATGTGCACCAAATGGCATAGCATCCAGATTCTTAAAGGGAAGGTTAAATAAGTTATAGGATGGAAAAGTAAAATTATAATAGTGGAGGAACTCAATTTACCATTCACAGAACTACATAAATCTAATTATAAAATAAGAAAAAAGTTAGGGAAATTAATAGAATTTTAGAAAAGGTAGATATGATAGACCTGTGGAAAAAAATTGAATAGGAATAGACAGGAATTTGCTTTTTTATCCACCATACATAGCATTTTCATTAAAAAAAATCTATATTAGGATATAAAATCTTACAAACAAATGCAAGAAAGCAGAAATATTAAATTACCCTTTTAAACCATAATGCTGTTAAAAATATACTCATTATAAGGTTGTGGAGGCATAAATTAAAAATAAATTAGAAACTAAATAATCTATTCTTAAAGAATGAGTCAATCAGAAAAAAATCATAGAAATAATCAGTAATTTCATTAAAGGATAATGATCATAATGAGTCAATGTACCAAAATTCGTGGGATGCAAGTGAAACAATAATTAAGGGAAATTTTATATCTCTAAATGTGTACATCAATGAAAGAGAGTCAACCAGTGAATTAGGCATGAAACTGAAAAATACTGGGGGGGGGGGTTACATCTCTAAAAATGTATGTAAATAAAAAAAAAAAATAAATTTGTGAATTGGAAAAAAAAAAAAAACAAAAATTAAAAAAAAAAAAACCCTTAAAAAATCCCAGTTAAACTCCAAACTGGAAATTCTGAAAATCAAAGGAGAGATGAATCAAATTAAATGAACTAATTAATAAAAATAATAGCTAGTTTTATGAAAAAAGGCCAGTAAAGTAGGTAAACTATTGATAAATGTGGTTTTGAAAATAAAGAAGAAAACCAAATTATCAGGATCAAAAAAAAAAAAAAAGAAAAAGTTGAATGCACCATTGCTTCTTTCCCCAGATATAAATCCAGATACAAAATAACCCAAATCAAGAATATTATAGGGGAGGTCAGGTGGCTCAGCGAGTAAGAGCACCGGCTACAGTGTCGGTATGACCTGGGGATCAAATCCGGTCTTAGATACTCAGCATCACACCCAGAAATAACTGGCCATGTAACCTTGAGCAAGTTACTTAACCCCATTTGCTTAAAAAAAAAAAAAAAGAATATTATAGGGCTTCCTCAACAAATTCATTACCAGTAAAAGAAAAATAGTCCACATGGGAAAAAAGTAAATGGATGAATAAGTTTTACTGCATGTATGATATACAGTTAGATATTAGTAAATCAATACATGTATCTTAGGCACTTCAGATGAACAATAATTGCTAAATACAAAATTGAATATCAGTGTACCAGATCGCCTTTGGGAAATTACATAATGCTTTCAGGAGTCTCAAGCTTTTTCTTGAGATGAAAACTTTTTTACACTGATTCCCCCAAGTAATGCTCTATCATTGGAGCAAAAGAATGAAAAATTAAAATTGAGGTTGAAACAAGTGCCATAAGTAGCACATATAAATAATGACTTATATGTAATAAATGAGGAAAAGTATATTATCCAGAAGGTACACAATCCATCGAGTGTAAGAAAAAGATATAATTCTCGTGGTTGTGTTGTTGCCCAAGGAGTATTTGAGGAGGGGTTCTGTGAGGCTGAGGTGAGGAGGAAGAGCATCCTAAGTAGGGGGCCAGCCAGCACAGAGACACAAAGGTGGAAGGTGGAGTAGAATTTTCCTCTGATTTTTCATTTATTAATTTTTAACTCTCTTTTTTTTTTTTAAAGCATTTTGAGTTCTAAATTCTCTCCTTTCTTCCAGCACCTCTCCCACTCACTGAGAAGGCACACGATGTGTTCTCAGTTATACCTGTGAAGTTAAGAAAAATGTTTCCATAGTAGTCGTGTCATACACAAAAAGCAAGAAAACAAAGGAAGTACTCTTTCCCGCCTTTCAAGATGGCGGGACCAAAAGCCCCCCCCAAGGAAAAGAAGGGGAAAAAGGGGGAAAAAAAGAGAACAAAAAGGAAGATGTAGCTGAAAAGAAGGTCAAAAAGCCTCGAAAGCATTGCAGTCGGAACCCAGTCCTGGCGCGAGGGATTGGTACATACTCCAGGTCTACAATGTATTCCCGGAGAGCCATGTGCAAGCGGAAATATGCCGCCCCCAAAACTCGGATTGAATGGAAGAAGAAAGAAAAAGTGCCTGCTACCATCTCAAAGCTTGTCGCAGGTGATAAGAATGGTGGAGCTCGAGCGCTAAAGATTCGCAGTCAGGGCAAGGAGCCCTTCAGCCAGCAGGTGAGGAGGCCCAGACACCGTTCTGATCATGCTCACTGGCCGCCACAGGGGCAAGCGAATGGTTTTCGTGAAGCAGCTGGCTGGTGGCTTGCTACTGGTGACTGGACCTCTGACCGTCAACTCTGTTCCTCCGAGAAGGACCCATCAGAAATTTGGCATTGCCACTTCTACCCGGGATAACCTTTCAGGTGTGATTCCAAGTCATTTACTGATGCATACTTCAAGAAGACGAGGCTCTCCCTAAATGTAGACACCAAGAAGGAGAGATTTTTGACACACCAAACCAGGGCTGATCAGAAAACAGATCCTGCCCCACATCAAGAAAATTCCTCAGCTCTGTGACTACCTGCGTTCTGTCTTCTCTCTCTCCAATGGAGTTTATCCTCACAAACTGGTGTTCTATATGCCTTGCAGAGAACACTTATGAAAATATTTGCAATAGCTTGAAAAAAAAAACCCAAAGAAAGTGAAAAAACGATGCTTTGATCTGCACTCAGAGTTTATCAGTTCTCTCTCTGGAGGTTGCTAGTATTTTTCATCAAGGTTCCTTTGGAATTGCCCTGGATCATTGTATTGATCAGAGTAGCTAAAACTTTCACATAATAATCATCTCACTGCAGTGTTTCAGTTACACTAATCCACAGTTGGTGGAGGTCACCTGCTCTAAGTATTCTGGAGAACAATTAGGAACTATGCCCCCAAAGCTATAAAACCATGCATACCCTTTACCCAAGCAACACCACTATAAAGTCCATACACTTAGATGATCAAAGAAAAAGGGAAAGAGGCTAAGTAAAAAAGTGAGCAGAAACAAGAACATTATATGCAGTAGTAGTGTCTGTGTATGTGTATGTGCATGTGCGTGTGTGTGTGTGCGCGCACGCGCACACACACAACAGATGAATTATCTCCTTGTGGTCAGCTCTGGTTGGGAGGGGGAGACAAAACCCCAATCCAATCCAATAAAAACTTATTAAGCACCTTTGACATGCCAGGCACTGTACTAAGTACTGGGCATACAGTTAATAAAAAGAAAGATAGTTTTCGTTGTCATTGGGTTTATATTCTAAGGGGTAAAACAATACACAAAAAGAGGAAGGAAACTGTGGAGATGGGCTATCAAGGGATTCTAGGTGCAAGGGCGTCTCATTCTGTGGAGTTGAAAACAGGTAGGGCATTAGATGCAAAGTGGAGAGAGCAGCATCCAGTTTTTTGCCCTTCATAAAAGAAGGAATAAGGAAGAATTTGGTGCTCTGCCCTCTAGGACCCCAATCAGAGAGGAGAGAAGGCTGGGGAAAGTAGAGTCTATCAAGGCTTATGGTAGCGACACGGTGATGAGTTTAGAAGTGATGAGTATATCCTGGGCAGAGCATCTTGTTTTATGGAGTTGAAATTAGGCAGGGCAGCAGATACAAAGTACACTTCCTTCTTTCATTTACTTTGCAGTCTGGGGCAAAGGGCCTGCCTCCACAAAGTGGACTTCAAATTGTTAAATTCATTCCACCATTTAAAAAAAGCCCTTAGAAGGATGGATAGTTTGCTCAGCCAAATGAGGAGTTCGTTCTTGACTGAATCAAAGACTTTCACACCTCATAAGAGAATCACAGTCATAGAGGCTTCTTATTTCCACCATAAAACTTCATTATGTATGATTCTGTTCTATGATTATATGGGCTGAGGAAGGGAGGGAAATTTCCTTCCTCTCATTTGTATTGGTGTAGCATTCCTTATGTTTATTCAAAGAACTTCAGTGAAGCCAGATTTTGTCATCTCCATCTTATAGTTCATTTACTTGAAATTCAGAGAAGTACTATGTTTTGCCCAAGACATACAAAGAAGTATTGGACTTGATCCCGGGAGATCCAGGTTAGAATCTTACGGTAGATACTAGCTATAGGACCATCAACCAGTAACAACCTCTGGAACCTCAGTTTCTTGATCTCCAAAGTTTGCACAATAATACTTGCAATTCTGATTGTATAAAAATTGTTTCAGGGGGCAGCTAGGTGGCACAGGTAATAGAGCACCAGCCCTGGAGTCAGGAGGACCTACGTTCAAATATGGCTTCAGGCACTTGATACTTACTAGCTGTGTGTCCTTGGGCAAGTCACTTAATCACAATTGCCC
Organism: Petaurus breviceps papuanus; assembly: GCF_028583685.1. Taxonomy (NCBI): domain Eukaryota; kingdom Metazoa; phylum Chordata; class Mammalia; order Diprotodontia; family Petauridae; genus Petaurus; species Petaurus breviceps. The sequence goes on from NW_027185616.1 coordinate 25,757,693, forward strand.
TGCCTTCCCCCTTCCAAAGAAATAAAAACATTTAAAAAGGAAAATTGTTTCAGAAAATGGGCCGATTTATGTTTTTTCTTTGTTTCTTCAGCATCTATTATTAGCATGATTATTGTAAGGAAAGTGCTTTGTAACCTTTAAAGTGCTACATACATATGAACTATTATGGTTATAGCTAGTTAGGCAGAGATTGGAGATTCATTGGAGTGTCAGATTTTAAATAGTGGAAGTAAGATTACCAAGACTTTCAAACTTCACCTATATCTAAGATGGATAAGTATTAGGAAGCAAATCTAGTGTAGCTTATTCTTAATTCATCTTCACTTTTTGTTATGAGACTGATCAGAGTGGTACATCTGCATGTCTGAAGTTCATATGTCTCTTTGCAAACTTCATTTTTTTTTTAATTCAGAGTCTGGCATTTCATCATGTATCATATGATACGATATATAATTTTCATAAGTTAAACAAAGAAGGTGACAGTCTACAATCTTGTGGTACTTCTTTTCCAGTCTGAAACCAACTAGTTTTTCCATGTTTGGTTCTAATTGTTTTTTTTTTAAACCCACCTACAGGTTCCTTAGAAGGCAAGTAAGATGATACAGTACTCTTGTCTCTTTGAGAACTTCCATATTTTGTTGTGATCCACACAAAGTCAAAGGGTTTAGTGCAGTCGATGAAGCAGAAGTAGATTTTTTTTCCCTGGAACTTACTGACAATTTTATCTCTGGTTCCTCTGCCTCTTTGAAAACCAGCCTGCTCTTTTGGTAATTGTCGGTTCATATATTTGCTACAGCATAGCTTGCATAATCTTAAGCATAACCTCACTAGCTTGTAAAATGAGCACAGTCTGGTAATTTGAAAACTCTTTGGCATTGCCCCTCTTTAGGACTGGGATGTAAACTGAACTTTTCCAATACAGTAGCCACTGTTGAGCTTTCCAAATTTGCTGGCATATTGAGTGCAGCCCTTTGACAATATCTTTTAAGTTTTTAAATAGCTCAGCTAGAATTCCATCACTACTAGTAGGTTTATTGCTAGCCATACTTCATAAGGCCCACTTAACTTAATTTTCCAGGTTGTCTGACTCTAAATCAATCACTACACCATGGTGCTTAACGTTGATAATTAATATCTTTCTTGTTTTATGTCACCTAAAACTTCAAAAGAGGATGGAGGGGATCATTTTATCTTTGTCTATTAAACCGGCCTGTTTTACTCTTTTTTTCTTTTTGGAGGGGGAAGGTGAGGTAATTGAGGTCACTTGACGAAGGTCACACAGCTAATCAGTGTTAAGTGTCTGAGGCCAGATTTGAAGTTGGGTCCTCCTGACTCCAAGGCCGGCGCTCTATTCACTGCACCACATAACTGCCCCCCTTTTTTCTTTTTTAACAAACTCTCAGCCTGGCGCTAGACTGCTTTCTGACATGAATGCTGTTCTTTGTGACCATTCTTCATTCTTTAGTAACAAAATACTTGAAGACATTTAGCTGTTTCTGTGTCCTACTCCCATCTTGAATGAACCATCTTTAGGAACATATAAAATAATTACAATATTGAAATACCATTGCTAATTAAAATATTTTGCAGAGTTCTTGAATTATACACACTTAGGAAAGTAATTTTTTCACTTTATGAATTTGTTTTCTTGTAGAATAAGGGAATAGAATTAGATTATCTCAGAATCCTTAACACGACTAATTTTCTTTGGTTCTATGATTTTTATATTTTGTGAAATTTAGAGATTTGAAAGGATGGAAAAAATTAGGGTGGCTATAGTAGAGACTTTGGAGTCAGAAGACCTTCCTTGACTCCCACTGCTGCCACTCGTGTGACTTTGGATGAGACATTTAACATCTTTCGGCCTCAGTTTTCTGCTCTGTAAAATAATGGGGATAGATTAGGTAACCACTGAGCTCTGTTCCAGTTTTATATATCTGTAATCCTATTAGAACATTGGAACACTGGACCTGACCTAGTCTGACAAATGTGAATTCCAAATGTTTGTTCATTCATTCATTTATAGAACCTGAAGAAATACAATTACAGTGACTGTGACTTTTTGTTTTGTTTGTTTATCTTAGAATTAGGGCAAGAGACAACAATGGATCATATGCTCTCTGTTTACTCCATGAAGGAAAAGTTCTACATTATCGCATTGATAAAGATAAAACTGGAAAACTCTCTATCCCTGATGGGAAAAAGTTCGACACCCTTTGGCAGGTATGAAGTAATATGGTTACCCCATTGGCTAAAATCAGTCTTCATTTAGTCTCTTGGACAGAAAGTAAGAGTGTTGATTAAACCCTGTTGTCTGATGTGCTACTTATATGTCATGTGATTTAAATTTATATACCTTCTATTTCAGTTTCTTCATTCATAAGAAAGAGATAATAGATTATAAGCTCCGGTAAAGGAAGGGGTATCATTTTTTAATTGATTTTGACTGGCTTTCAGACAAAAAGAGGTGTGTGTGTGTGTGTGTGTGTGTGTGTGTGTGTGTGTGTGTGTACATCTACATATCAGAAATTAACATAGTTTTCATTACCTGACAGGCTAGGTAAGTTAGATTTCACACTTCTCCCAGGATTCCCCAGTTCACTTATGGGAACTGGGGTGAATCTACAATTTCTATAAATGGGACCAGACTCACTAATGATTTTTATTCAGTTGTAGGAAATGATCCTTTTCACCACACCTCCATTTAGCTACTGATAGTTGAATTCACTTTTACAAGGAAATAGAAAGTAAGAGTGATGATTAAACCTTGTAGTTTATTCTATTGTCAAAGATTTAACCACAATTATACAAATTTACTCCTCAGTATGGCATAATGTATACTATATAGGAGGTAGGTTATGAAGGGCTTTGAATTCCAGAGCATTTTGTATTTGATTCTGGAGACAATCAGAAGCTACTGGAGTTTATTGAGTAGAGAAGGTGGTGAAATTACCAGATACCCATTTGAGGAAAGTCATTTTAGTGACTGAATGAAGAATGAATTGGAGGGGGATTAGATTTGAGGTAGGCAGATGTAACAGCAGGCTATTCTGGTGTCAGCACACCCATATCTGGTTACAGTGGATAGAGTGATGGATCTGAAGTCAGAAAGACTCATTTTCCTAAGTACAAATCTGACTTCAGACACTTCCTGGATGTGAGACCCTGGACAAGTCACTTAACCCTGTTTTCCTCAATTCATCATTTGTAAAATGATCTGGAGAAGGAAATGGCAAACTACTAAACCCCAAAATGGAGTCCTAAAGAGTCAGATGTGACTGAAACAACTGAATAAAAACAACAAATACAAATATCTGGTTAGTGCTAGGATTCAAAACCCAGTCTTCCATCTTCAGATCTAAATATTATTTACTTGGCGCCTCTTCAAATTTGTACCAGGATACTTGGAACTAATTTTGTGACCTTATTTTATTACCTTCTGGATCTGCGTTTCCTTGTCTGTAAAATTAAGAAGTTAATCTGGATAATCTCTAAGGCCCATCCTAACTTTGAGGATCTGGACAGAGATTGGAGCTATGTGTTCATTGGTGAGGGCAGAAATGAGGAGAGATAAATAGGCCTCATTGATCATCTAAGTTCTGGCAGCTCTCTTTAGGAAGGAGGGATATTTAGTATGGAGAAGAGAAGAGTGTGTATATGTATGTTGGGATTATATGGGGAGAGGTTCATATACTTAAATCTGAAAGGAAGGAGAGGGAGAAAGGGAATAAGCATTGATTAAGCACTTACCACTGTTCTAAGTGCTGTACAAATATCATTTTTATAGATTAAATAATACTATTAAGTTATATATAAGATATATAAATTAGTTAAATATTATTATCTAGTTGAATATAAAGCAGACTCATACTAAAATAGAACCATTGCAATTATAATTAAAATAAATAATTCTGGGAAGTAGGGAATGAAACTTTGAATTGTCATATTAGATGCAATTTGTGGAGTCTGCTGCCATCTGTAGCTTGAAAGTATTAGTTTGCACAAAGAGGCAACAAATGTTTCTGAAATTCTGCTCTTGATTTGGGTCCTTTTCCAAAGCCTTTCTCAAAGAATGATGAAAATGATTTGTGTGTGACTTCATAGTTCTTTGGAGTGACAGTTTTCATTTAAAAAAAAATGGTTTTTGGGGGTTTGCTCACAGTTGACTTTTGATTTTCATTCTTCAACCAAGATATAAACAGATAATATTTATGTCATATCCATTCATGTTACTAAATATGGGAGAAACGTCTCCAGGAAATCATTTCCAAAACAAGTTCGAGGCAATCTGACTGTAAGGTAGTCTTACTATAATCATTATTATTGTCATCATTAATTATTATTTTACTACTGTCAATAGTAATATATTTATATAATACTTTAAGGTTTACAAAGTGCTTTTCTCACACTAGCTCCATGAGAGATAATGAAAATAAACTCAGAATATTAAAATATTTGCACCAGGGAAAATTCAGTTTTTCTATATGATTGTGTCTTTTCAGTCTACCTGAAGAATAAATAGGGTTAATGCATTAGTGAGAACTTATACTTCAATATTTAGAAAACAGTCTATGGTTTTATTTGTCTGGGTGCTTCACACATGCTTCTTATCTTAGTAGGTTTTTAAATGAGTTGCTAGAGCCAAACACACAGTCACATGTGTATATATATGTATATATAAATGTATACACATACACACACATTTTAATGAAAAGCTTCATGAATTTAAGCTATGCTTGTTTTGAGGTGACAGATATACAGTACTTTACCAAACCAATACTCAATTTTTCTCATTTAACAGGACCTGCTAGAGCTTGCATTTGACAAGCATCACTTTTATTTATTTTTTATTTTTTTAAAGCAGTTGGGGTTAAATAACTTGCTCAAGGTTACACGGCCAGTTATTTTGTGTGGGTGTTAAGTATCTGAGCCCAGAACTAATCCCAGGTCTCCCGACTCTGGGGCCGGCACTCTTACTCACTTTTAAAAACCTGTTACCCCTCAGCATTATGAGCCATTGCTGAAGAACTTTAATGAATGAACTACTAGTTATATATTCATTGTTATCCCAAAAGGATGTTTTCTATCTGATAAATTAGTAGCAACTAGCATTTTAATGATAATTTGTCAGTCATTATCAGCCTAATGTTTCATCACACAATCCTTAGGTAATCAAGACCAGATTGTATTCAAGTTTTGACTCTCAGGTGCAGAACTGAGCCTACTGACCCTTAATTATCATTGAATTGCTTTAGGATAATAATTATTACTGATGTCTTTGTCTAAAAATATAGTTTATACTTGCTCTCTTTTTTGGTTTTGTTTTGTTTCTTCTTTCTTACTATTAACTCCATCAATTATAATTCTTCTTTACGACTTGACTAATATTTAATGTGAAGGTATTTGTAGATCCTATATTTGACTGCATGCCACCATGGTGGGGGGGAGGGGGAAGGAAAAGGATGGGGAGAAAATTTGAAACTCAAGGGGTTGTGCAACTTAATGTTGTAACGTAAAAGTAAATAAATAAATTTAAATTTAAAAATGTAAAAATATAGTTTATAAATTTTCTGATATGCAAATTAGTTATGGTTAGAGGTTGTGAGCTATCTACATTTCCATAATAGATATGACAGACTGTGCATTTTAACAGTGACTTTTGAAAAGTTGCTTAATCTGATGTGTGTTCATGGATTGTTGAGCAGTTTGCAAATTATTTTTAAGGTAAAAAAACAATTTTTGTCGTATCAGTTCTCTATGAGATTTAATAGAAAGAAATAAAAGGAGGTGAGAATATTATTTGCAGTAAGGATTCAGCAGCAACATTTTTTTCATCAATGAACGTAGAGTCTGTGGTTTATGTATATCTGCTGGAGGTAAATTGTCTTTGCTCAAAGTTCAGGGCTGGTCTTTATCTTACAAAAAAGGAATAAGCCTCTCTCTAGGTTATCAGGGAGAATGAAGTAACTTGAAAAAAACTTTGCAGCAAATTTCTCTTATAAGGGTCTCTTTCCAAGTGATTCAAATTTATAATACCAAAAAAAGAAAAATCTTCAAATAGATATATGACTTAGAGAACTTTAGAGGCAATTAAATTAATTAAAATAATTAATAGGGGCTGCTAGGTGGCACAGTGAATAGAGTACCAGCCCTGGAGTCAGGAGGACCTGAGTTCAAATCCGGCCTCACACACTTGACACACTTACTAGCCATGTGAGTTTGGACAAGTCACTTAACCCCAATTGCCCTCCAAAAAGCAAAATAATAATAAAATAAAGTAATTAATAACTAGAAAAGCTATAAGATATAAGGTGATTCCACTTAAATCATTGTCATTCTTAAATATAAATAAGAAAAGCTAGAAAGAAAATTTCTGTTAAAAATAATTCGAGAAGCTAAAAGATACTTAGGAAGAAATCTTTCCAGTTTATCCAGGGGTTGACTATATGAATCTAACTATACAATACACTTTGCAGAAACAATGGCAGACCCAAATAAGTAGAGAAACATTCATTGCTCGTGGCTGGGTTGAACCAATACAATAAAAATTGCAATATTTCCTAAATTATGTACTTATTCACTGCTATGCCAGACTTCTGAAAGAATGTTTTATTGGACTTTGGAAAAAAAAATCATATCAAGGCATAAAAGGTCAGGGAACTCGAGGAAAAAAAACAGAACAAAGTGGGAAGGAAGGGAGGTATATTAGTATCATTTCAAACTAGTAATTCAAAAAATAATCATTAAAATGATTTGGTACTGGTTTTGAAAAAGAGGTATATCAGTGTAATAAATCTGGCACACATACAAAAGCAAAAAAGCCAAAATAGTTTACTGGTTAATAAACTCAAATTCTCCACTTACTGTGAGGACTCACTTTTAAAAAGTACATATCTGTCAATTGAAGAAGGGCTAAATAAATTGTGATCCACAAGATGGTTGTGTATTGGCCCCAATGAAATATCTGATAGTTCACTTCCCAACCTTCTTTTTAAAAGATGCGTTGGGAAATAGAGATAAATTAAAAATAATAAAGTAATAAAACTTTTTGAAAGGGTGAATTGAACACTTGTTTTTGAGAAGAAACTTTGTATTCAGCTGCTTTATTTTTGTATAAAAGTAGAATATCTTTTATTTACATTATTTTGCTGTGTAATAAATAATGAATCTGATGTAGGTGAATATTATTTCTTACGTAAAAATCTTTAGAGGTCCAGTACCATGTAATAGTAGTAGACATTCAAATATTGTTGATTAGCTGCCTATTTATAACACAGTGACATATGACCTCTAAATTCCCTTCTAGTTCTAAAGTTATGAACTTATTCTCCATACTGTATCCCTGAGGGAAATCCCTACTTCTTTTGTTGGAGAACAAAATCTAAATGAGGTAATATCTGTTTTTGAAGAGAAGGGAGAAAGATGGTGAGACTATGGCAACACTTGATAGAAGGTTCACCTATATTAATAATATAGTGAATTCTCCTTCTAGAATTTAGTTCCTTCTAGAATTGAGTAAGTGGGTATCATAATCTAGAATAGCTTGACTTTGAAGCATAAAGATGAGAATCTTGATCTTGATTCATAAGGCAGTGGGAGACCAATGAAAAGATGTAAAACCCCCAAAAATGGAAGTGGACTTCGTCAAAGCAATATGTAAAAGGTACAGCTTAGTATTTATAGTTGAAGAAAATACAAAAAGATTGCAATAGCTCACAGTGGAAATGAAAAAATAAGTCATTTTCTTAGAGGTGCCTAATTATAAACAAAAACATTAGTTGTGTCTCCATTGGAGTCTTTATTCTGTTCCTCCTCTTTACTAATCCATGCTCTTTCCCCCCTTCATTTACAGCTGGTTGAGCATTATTCCTATAAGCCAGATGGACTCTTAAGGGTTCTTACTGTTCCATGTCGGAAAATTGGCTCAGAAAATGGTAATTTATATAATAACATGGTAACTTATAATGGGTTTTCTTGATTCTTTGGATATATTAGAAAACAAAAATATAATCTCTGAAAACGAGAATTTGATGGGATCATGCTTATCTTAATTACTTTATGAAAGCATTTAAAAACAAAAGATACTATGACTATGAAATTTACATTTTAAAACTGATATTTGGTACATAGATGAGAAAAAATTAAATGTAAGAAGATATACCATCTGGGGGAAAATAATTTTAACAGATGGGGTGTGTTTTTTGCAGATAATGTGTATTTCACAATAATTATTTGAGATTCAGGAACCACTCTTTTTTTTGTAGAAGTAATTGTCCTCTATATTTTCATAGGTAACATAGACTTTGGGATGTCACGACCACCTCTTCCAGCTGCTCATCCTAAGGTAAGTGTTGCTATTAGGATCAGTGAAGGTTAAGCATTTATACATATCAGCAAATGAAAAATGTGATCTTGTCTAATATTACAAATGATCAAAAAATAAAAAAAATAAGAAAAAGAAATGATCATGTTGAAATTTCAGAATAAATTATTAACAGGGATTCCCATGGAGAATTATATTAAACATTAGACTGTTTTCCATATTAAAATAAACTTGTTCATTATTTTGAACAAGACTTATGTATCATTTATTTTTTTCAGCCATTGTATTAGTGGCTGAGTTTGATAGTTAATATATGTTTAAAAATTCTTTAAGGATGATAAAGATCAAGGCTAATTTAAAACATTTCTCATATTAAATTTGGAAATTCTTAGCTTAGAACTCAGAAAATTTAAATTAACTTTTTTCTTTTGTATGTATAAGATCGATTAATATTAAGTAGCATATTTAATGACACAATTGAACACATGAATAAAGTTCCTATGGGGGAATTCTGTCAGTGTAATCTACCTATATGGAAGCATAATTAGAACAGTCAGTGTCTGTGGACCTTTTTGACTTGTTTCAAGTAGATTCAGGTAGAAAGTTCTATAGACTTATTGCTGACAAAATCTATCAAGCATCTAATGAACAACATATTTTTTTAAAAAATCAAATTGATAGTATAGCAGCAGAGCATCCCAAGTCTGAAAGATTCAGAGCATTGCTTTAAAAGAGGGCATAAAGAGAATGATGGGGTTCCCAGGACAATGACACTTCTGCCGATTCCCCATTTCTATGTGGCTTTCCCGACCCTGCTTCTGGAATTTCAGGGGAAATCCCATTTTCCTAGAGATAATAGAGGTCAGTAAGTTTTTTTATAAAAGAATATGGGAAGAGGATGGGGAGTGTTTTTTTTTCCACACCTTATTCATTACTACTACAAAACTCTACACAACTAGCCAAATTTACTTTTCACCCATTTTATTGTTGTTGGTCTAACCTATATGAATTAATAATTTTGTATAACACAAAAACTTTCTAATGTAGTAGATCTTAAAAAGCCTCTAAGGAAACATTTTCAAGAAAGAACATTTAAAATGGTATGTTCATTAAATGTTGTGTAGTGAACCTTATTAGCAAAATGTTAGGGGATTTATTGGTAAAATTGTTTCTTAAAACAAGTTAAAAAGAGCCTCTGTCATAGAAGGTATCTATTGTTTTTTGAAAAAATTTAACGTTCCTCTTTGACATTATGGTTTCTAGAGTTGGTCAACGGGTGGAATTATCTCAAGAATCAAATCATACTCCTTTCCAAAGGCCGGCAACAAAAAGGTGCCTAATGCATACCATGTTTGCTGGTTTCTGATTAAGTGGTAGGATGTACCCACACTCAGCTGCGTGCCTTTTCCTGTTTTGTTTGCATCTGTTAAATGTGTAATTGTCTACTAACACTCTGAATGTAGAGATCATAATGCAGTCTGCTTTTCAATTTTCATTCTTCTTTGTCATCACTGATACCAACTTTATCATCAGTGATTTCGATGTAGCCTTTGTTTTATTGCAGCAAATTCCTTGACTGTCTTTCTCTTTAGGCATATGATGTGCTTTTCATGTTAGTCTTTGATTTATTTCATGTCTGTGATAATAATTAATTAATAATTAATTATAATTAATTTTAATATTAAAATATTAAATTTAATAAATATTAATCTTAATAATTTATTTTTACTGTTGGAATTACTCAGATGCATGTAGTTACATTGGAAATCATTATTCCTGTCAGAAAACAGATGATGCCTTTGGGGCAAAGTCGCAATATTAGTTGATGAAGTCAAATTTAGTATTATAATGGGAATAGATACGTAGATTTTTTCTTACTAAAAAGAAACACTATACTTTGTGACAGTATATACTAAATAATTAAAGCTGGGTTACCCTGCAGATCTTATAATTTTTTCACCAGAGCTGTGAAGTTTTTATTGGAGAAAATAGAGACTGTGAGATAGAAAAATGTCATTCAAGAAGCAGTAATTTTAATATTTGATTCATTTCCTTTTTTTGCTATGTGATTGATTACTGAGGTGAATCACGCAGAAATCCATTATTGGGATTCTTATAGCAAACTTTCCCCCTAGTTACTTATAGGACTAGTTTTATGAGTCATTCTTTGTGGTTTCCACTCTAATCCTTGATTTGATTTCTAAATAACACATTTTTATAACACAGTAATTTTTCAATCCCTTTCATGCAAATTTGAACCTCCAACTAACTCTCTAAAGCATAGTTTGTTTCTTGAAATTAAGATACATACTTAGAGATCAAGACTAAGGAATATATGAGACTCAATTATGCTCTTCCCATATATAATATAAGAAAATATAAGAAATTTATTTTTAAAAAAGGACGTTCTTCATCTGATTGACAATACAAGATAAATGAACTTTAACTGTAGAATGTTTTTAAGTAAGACATCAGTGAATTTTCCTGCCGTTGGGACCATGACCTGCACACAAACTGATTGACCCTCTGCATAGTCAGTCTTATTCATTAAGGATATCTCCCTAGTTAACATGAATTCCAAAAAACAAACCAAATAATTAATCTGCATGGATCGGTTCTCATTAGGAAAAATGAAAGAAGCCTTATGACAAAGTCCTGTCAGCTCTTGGTTGAGTTTCCAGAAAGATACTATCGTAACATTCCTTTATTTTATTGCCATGCAGTACCAGAGGAGTAAAGAGTTGGTTGTTGTCTCAGAAATTTGGTTATCTTTAGTAGCCAGCCAATCAAGATGTTTTAGTATACACACTCACACATCAAAAAAAATACCTTTTGTGATAGAGCTCTCCTTTGTCCTTAGTTGATCAGTACTATTACATAGTTAGAAAAACAGGCTTAGTCAGTAAAAACTAAATATATAGCATCCTTTATTAAGCCATGAATTATCCATGATAGGCTTTTAAAATGATGGTAGAAAGGAGGCAGCTACATGGCTCAGTGGACAATATACTGGACTTGGAGTCAACAATACCTGAATTCAAATCTGACCTCAGAAATTTCTTAGGTGTGTGACCCTGGGCAAGTCGCTTAACCTCTGTTTGCCTCAGTTTCATCATCTGTAAAATGATGTGCAGAAGGAAATGGCAAACCACTGTGATATCTTAGCTAAGAAAAACCCAAATGGGGACACAATTGAAAAACAACCGAACCATGACAACTATAAAAATGAAATCATTCAGAATTTGTTCTAAATCGGTTTTAATTGGGATAATGATTCCAGGCTTTTGGGAATAAATGTAGATAAATAATGGCTTTCTTTTAAGAAGCAAATGTGAAAATTTATGTGTCCCATCCATAGATGAAATTTTGTCAATAAATTATGTACATGTTATTTTACCTATGGGAAGTGGAAATTTGTCAGACAACTGACTAATTTGATCAAAGTAGAGAGCCAGTTAATATAATTAAGGAACAACTGTATTTAGCAGTCTGAATTAACTCTAGTCACTGAACTAGCAATGTAGGACACTTGTATTCTTGCTACTATGACACACATGAATTTTTAAAATACATTAGAGGATAGAAATCATACACATTAGAAACATTAAAATGGTTTCAGATATATCAACTGAATTCTCAGATAGAAAATAATCAAAAGTATTTTTAAAAATTACAATAAATTTAAACTTAAAATGTGCATCAATTATTTGCCCACAAACCCTACACATATATTCTACAAGCAGTCTTTGTTAAGCATCAATACATGTGATGAATAAGTTATTTATGTTTTCATTTTTGTATTGTTTTCAATACATAAGAGATGGCATGGCCATCATCAGAATGAGGGAAACTTAGGGTCCCCTCGTGGTTTCTCTAATGAGAATGTAGATAAGATATGACGCTGATAATGTTACCCTCTGCCTTATATTGGGATTGAAGGAAAGTGATCTACTTCCTGAAAATACAGCATTGAGCACATCACTTCACCTCTGCAGACTTCAGTTTCCTCGTCTATAAAATAAGGAGCCCAGATGTCTATAAAGTTCTTTTCCAATTCAAGAATTTTAGGATTTCTAATATAAATAATATAAGTTTAATTATATTACAAGTACTATAAGTTTCCATACATACAGTCAAATGAAGCAAATATATATGTATTAAAATATACATATATGTATTTAGGCATATATGTATGTAGATGATAGATAGACAGACAAATAGACAAATAGATGATAGATAGATAGATAGATAGATGGATAGATAGATAGATAGATAGATATAGATACGGGTATAGTTTCCAGAAGGATTTACATTTATTCCAAAAAAAGGAGACCCAAAGATATCCTGCTAAGAAACAGAAGTAGGTGATATACAACACTAAGCAGGACTGCTGTTGTCTCTAAGCACAGACATATTTGTCATCCAGCCCAACTCTGATTTCTTTGGTTAAAAGGGAAAAGTAATCGAGATAAACAGATTAGAGGATGGCAGTGGAGCCTGTTGTGACTTTATTTCTAATTCTGGTTTCTGTGATCAGTCCATTCAGTGCAGCAGATAGGAGTATAATTTATATACTCCAACATGGCAAGTAACAGCAGAATATTACGTGTGTTGTCTTTTTACCTCTTTTTTCAAAGCTCAACATCTGACAGCCTCATTTCTTCTGAAGGTACTGATTGGACACTTTCAAGAGAAAATAAATGCAGAAAACTAGTACTCAACCAAGACTATAAAATTTTTTCTGTGATCTAAATATATTATCAATTATATGTTTGCTTTTTGAAAAAAAAAGCAGACATGCAAAACAGAGTTAAAGATCAGGAAACGGTGAGGGGTGGGGAGGTAGAAGGTTAAGAATCTGAGACACAATTCTCTCAACTTTCTGCTTAGAGATATTGGCAAAAGTGAAATTAAATCCTTGACAGTGTGATTATGATTTGATACCAGTTTTAGTTGTCTTCTCTTCAGAGAGTGGAACACATGCTGGGAAAATTAGTCATTTGTCTTTTTGAAGGATAACATCTAGTTTCAGAAAAAGATGCTCAGTATTTTTTTATATTTTGGTGCTATATTGTAATCATATGAAGTTGCAGTGTCCTCTTTTCAGACTCTTCTACTCAAACTCTTGGCAAATTATACACTTAAATGATTAAAAACTATAGTGAATATATTGACTTTTGGCAATGTGTATATGCTTCCATCATGTTATGTCAGTGAAAAAGGAAAGATTGATCTAAGTGTAATGAAAGGAAAGGTTACTTGTCTCATCCTTTGTATTTGTTCACAACACATTTCAATAGCAATATTTGCCCCAGGTTCACATAGTGGCTAATGTCTTCCATCCCAAATACCAAGGAAGCTGAGGTTGGTATACTGCTCTACCCTGGAATTTTTGAGCTTCAGCAGGGCTAAAGCCAATAAGGTGTTCACTATCAATTTGGTGAATCCCCGAGTCTAGGGCCACTAGACTGCCCAATGAGAGAGCCAGGTCAGAAACAGAGCAGGTCAAAACTTTCATGCTGAAAAATAGTATGATTGGACCGATGAGTGGCTGTTGTACTTCTAGCATAGGTAAGATAAGAAGACCTAATCTCAAAAACTAAAGAACAAAATCCCAGAAAAATTATTCATCCTCATCAGTAAACTTAAATTCAAGGTAAGCCCTCTCATCAAAAGAAAGACTCTCTTCAAGGGAGCCTTATTCCCTTTGTTTTATTAGACTTGACATTGTTTCTATTTAAAGTGGTGAAAGACCATGGTAAACTTACTTCCTCCGTAGTAGTGTTAATATTTTGTTGTAGACAACAGTACCCAAACATTTGGTCTCAGTCAATCATGAGGCCTCACCTCTTGAACAAATTACCCAGTATGGGTCTCAGAGGCCTTTAAAATTCAATGAGCTCTGGAGGAGAGGATCCTGGCCCGCTGGCTTTCCATCATAGGGAGGGAAATGATATTTGGAAAGCCAGAGGCTATTGGAAAATTCCATTTTCTTAGTAATAGAAATTCCTTGTCATTCAAACTCAGCCAATCCAGAAGAGTAGGTCCTCAGAACAGGGAGGTTAGGACTTAGACAGGTGTGAATTATTTTTTTAGTGGAGAGTCTTGACCTCAAAAATTATAAAGGACTTTTCTTTCTGTTAATGCCTCCCAGGTCTGGAAGGAAAGAAAGGAACAAAGAGAGAGAGGAGAGGGAAAGGGACACAGAGAGAGAAAACACACATGAGAGCTTTTTAAAGTACTTAGTGTGTTCTAGGCATGGTGTTTAGTACTAGGAATACAAATACAAGCAAAAAGAAACTGAGCCAACCTCAAGGAGCTTATATTCCAATAGGGGAAAACAACACATAAAATGGAACAAAAAAGTGTGGGAGAGAGATGGAAGATTATGGAAAAGTCCAGAAGCAAACACAGGGAGGAAATTGGCTTGACTGTCCTGAGTACTTCCTTTAGTGGAAGTTCCAGCCAAAAATTCACCACCTGGAGAAGGAGGGCCACAGGGATAGAGGCACCTTTAGAATTAAAAGGCAGCTGGAGAGGAAGTGAAAAAATCTGGAGAATCAGGAGTGTATCCCAGAGACAAGTGATTTGGATAGACTGGGCACTCCCTTAAATAAAAATTCCAGGCTAGAAGGTCCTTGAGAGCAGAAGCCATCTTTTCCTTTTCTTTGTATGCCTTGTGCCTGACAGAGTGTCTGACACGCAGTAAGGTTCATTGATCACTGGAGGAATCTACAGGGACAGAGGAATCTAAAGAATAAGGAGGCGTTTGGAGAAGAGGTAGAAAAATCTGAAGAGTTAGGAGTGGGGTAGAGGGAGATTAGGAAACAATCAGTTATTGGAAGAAGGTTTTAAAAATATTTACAGCCATTTTTGTTATTGTTAAAATCTCTCTTTCATTACTATCTACAGTATTGTTGATGTCTCTGGAAAATTTTAAAATACTGTTTTTCCATTCCCATTGGAGTTAAATGGAAAATCCCACTGTAACAATACAACTCTTCCCCTTAAATCTCCCCCCCCCCCCCCCCCCTCCCTAGAAAAAAGAAGATAGCGTAGCGGTAGCATTTTGAGAGATAACCAGAGACAATCTACCCACTGGCAGAATGTTTCCCAAAAGATTTCATTAAATAGTAGTGTGTGACATTAAGCATCTGTGACAGCTTAATCTGTCCTGTGTTAATTACATAGGAAGGAATAGGGCTGGTGATTTTGGCCTGTATTTATACTTAAGGTGGCTTAAAAATGATTTTCCCACAATGTTAAGAATCACCTGCAGCCTTTTTTGGCTACTTAGAATTAACTTGTCCTCTCCACGTTTAATATGTTACTTATAATGGGAAGCCAAAAAAGCTTCTGTGGACTTTCTCCTTTACTTGTTTTAGTTTTTAGATGGGCATAATAAGTAATCTTTCAGACATGGTAGAATTAAGGTAGGAAAGAAGTTCCCAGTCATATAGGTTTGGGACATTCATTTTCATGTAGCCATTGTTGGAAGGAAGGAGGGAGGGAGGGAAGGAAAAAAGGAAGAAAGGAAAGATTGTATGTCTTACTCTGTGCTGGTCACTATGCTAAGTGCTTAGCAAATATTATCTCACTTTGTCCTCACAATAATCCTGAGAAGTAGGTAACATTGTTATCCCTATTTTAGAGTTGTGGAAACTGAGGCAGAGAGAGATTATAACCAGACTTGAACTCGGGTCTTCCAGACCATAGACCCAGCACTCTATCTACTATACAACGATAGTATGGTATCATGCCATTCTTTCCATTCCTCTCAGCTCACACAATCCTATACCTTGCCAGTCTACATATGTTTGTGGCAGAATGAAAACAGTATTGGATATGGAGTCAGAGGACTTCATTTCAATGCCTCATTCTGTAACAGAGAGAAAGATACACACACCACACACACACACACACACACACCATGCACCTAAGTGGAGGTGGATAAGTGAAGGGAAATGAGTCCCTATTGGGAGGCTAAAAAGGAGATTCTTAACTGTGGGAAGGAGGGAGGACCAGAATTCCCATGAAGTTCCTAATGGCCCTGGGATGCTAGAATCTATAGAGGTGAGTAGGCTCTGACCACAGTCAGGAAGGAAGAGTAGTTTCCTTTGGACCCCTGAGGTGATGGCCTTCAACCATTTGGGGCTGAGTTTCAGGTGGTGCCGACGTCCTCTGCCACAATGGGGCCAGTCCCCTGACTATATTTAGGCGCCTCAGGTTTCTACTGGCAGCCATTTGGGGTTATGTTGCCAAACTCCAAATGAAATGCCTGGTTCATCACCATACTGGGCCCGGGTGCCCACAGGAGAAGGTATATTATGGTTAAGAGAGATGAGGGCTAGGAATGGGGAGAGCTGGGTACTATCCTGGCCCCAATAGGTCCCCTTGATCAAGAACCTTCCCCTCTAGGGCTCTTTTCTCAAAAATGAGGGAGTTTGTTGGATTTTTAAGGGACCTTTGATTCTGACAGTCAGTTTTTAAAGCGGTCCCAGCTTGGCCTCTTTTTACCTCTCCTGGTAGAAACATCATACAAGCCAGTAACTATGGCTTTCTTGCTGTTCTTCATAATTTGCATTCATACCCTGGGTGTAAATTGAACAAAGGAAACCTCTTTTGTGGTTGTTTAACTATTTCAGTTATGCTGGACTTTCTTGACTGCATTTAGCATTTTCTTGGCAAAAATACTGGAGTGGTTTGCTGTTTTCTTCTCAGCTCATTACATTCTTCATATAGATGAGGAAATTAAGGCAAAAAGTGGTTTGCCCAGGGTTGCACAGCGAGGTCAGATTTGAACTCAGGTGTTTGTAACTCCAGGTCCAGTGCTCTATCCACTATGCTACCTGATTCCTCCTTTATGGGCACACCTGTGCTTAAAATCTCACCTTTCAGAATAAGTCTTTACTGGTCCCCCTTAATACTAATTAATACCTTTTCTCTGTGATTACCTGCCATCAGTCTCACAGTCAGTCAGTCAATTAGCACTTATTAATCCACTAATATGAGCCATTTTTTGTCTCATTTCTTACCTCTCCTTAATCACTGAATGGGCATTGCCTTAGATAAACTGAGACCTGTAAAAGACCTTAACTTTTTTTCCCCTTTTTTGGAGGGGGAAGGTAGAGAATTGGGGTTAAGTGATTTGCCCAAGGTCACACTGCTAGTTTATGTATTAAGTGTCTGAGGCTGGATTTGAACTCAGGTCCTCCTGACTCTAGGGCCAGTGCTCTATTCACTGCACCACCTAGACACTCCAAAAGACCTTCACTTTAAAAGGCCAAGGTCTCCCACTGCATCTTGGACTATCTCCTGTCATCTTGATCTATATCTCGTCACTGGACCCAGACGGCTCAGGAGGAGAGAGTGAGGCTGGTGACTGCACAACCCTGCCTCACTTACATGTAGTTCACTTGCAAGTCATGACATCACCTTCCCAGTGACATGGTCCTCTTCAAGAATGAAGGACAAATAACAATATCAACTTGTGTTACCAAATTCAAGACACTTTGCCCTTCTGGTTCTCAATTTCCTTCATTTTTAAAATGAAAGAATTGTACTAAATGGGCTTCAGTATACTTTCCAGTTCTAAATCTTTGATAGTAATGTCTTGTAGGAAGAAAGATAAGTAGATCAAAGATGGAAGGTAGTTTTCACTTATTTATTTATTTATTTATTTATTTGCTTATTTATTTATTTATTTATTTATTTACTTACTTACTTATTTATTTATTTATTTATTTATTTATTTATTATTGATGTTTAGCCTAGGTCCAAAGGAGAAAAAAAGTCCTTAGGAATTTACAGTATGTGAAATTAAATCTAAAATGTCACTAAATTTTATAAAGTCAGTATCCACAAGAACAGAGTTCTGTAAGAATCCTTGAAATTGATTATGTCAGAAGAAAGGCTTTAAAATATTTACAGTGATTTTATGTTTCTATACTATATGCTCTATTTAATCAAATTGTGCCCAAGCAACAATCTGAAGGAAATAAAATTTTAGTTAATTTTTCTGTCTGTCTGTCTTTAATTCTTGTCTATGTCTTTCTTGGATAAATTATTCTATCCTAAGTAAAGAAACAACAGATAAAATGCATATTCATGAGCTATATTAAAATGTTTTCTTTTGTGCTTCAGTTACATACTTCCAGTGTTAACCGGGCAGACAGTTCAGTGGAACTTAATCCTTATGTGCTACAGAGGACAGATGGTACCAGTTTGGGAGCTGAACTAGGTAGGTAAAATCCCATGTCTAAGCCATGCTCATTTAACCCACTATTTTCTGTAATTTCTGTACCTTCATTGTCACCTCTTCTTTCTCTTTATACTCTCTTGGCACTCTCATACATTTGGGTGTCTCAGATCAGCTCCACATCACGGACTGCCTGCCTCCAGTTCCATCTGGATGTCACACTTGTATCCTAAACCCAACATGTCAAAAATGGAATCATCTTTACCCTCCAAACCTATCCTTTCTTCAAGCTTTAATTCCCACTGAGTATATTACCATTCTTCCAGGCCCACAGGTTTGTATCCTAATTATTCTTGACTTTATATTCTCTTCACAACCCCATCAATCCATTCCCACATGTTGTTTATTCTGTCTTTACAACATGTTTCACATCCATAACCTTTCTACTCACAAAACTGCTCCCTAGGTCAGCTTCAAAACTTCTAGCCTAGACTATTGCAATATCATCTTAAGTGATACCCTTCCCTCTAGTTCCTCTCCTTTTCAATCTAGCTTCCATATTGCTGCCAAAATAATCTTCAAAAGGTGAAATTCTTAATTAATCAGGTATTTCTTAACTGTATTTAAACCCTGTTGCATCTCATATCAAATATAAAATCTTTAGAATAATGTTAAAGTCTTCCACAATATGGTTCTTATCTAGCTTTCCAGATTTACTTCATACTATTCTCCTTCATTCACTCTAGAGTCCAACCAAACAGGCCTATTAGCTTTTTCCAAAGTTGACCTTCCATCTCTTATCTGCATACATTTCTTCTGTGCTCCATGCCTTCAATTCTTAGAATATTTGCTTTCAAAAAGGCTTATGTCAGTGATCAACTCCTTTCAGAGACCTTTTAGATGGGAGGGATAGCTAACATAATGGTTGACAGTGTAAGGATGGAAAAAAAAATAGATCTTGACGTGCTAAAGCTGTTGGGTGAATCTAGATTCAAGAATTGATTCAATAGAAGATAAAATACAATAGAGATAATATAAAGTGTTACACTTAGATTCTTAAAAATCAGTGCCACAACTACAGGGTGAGAAAGGTATGGTAGGATAGCAGTTTGTCTGAAAATGTCTGACAGATTTTAGTTGACTACAGTATTCACAAAAGATAGCAGTGTGAGGTGGCATTATAATGCAGTCTTCAACTACATTGAGTCATAGTTTCCAGGAATAAAAAAATGATAACCCTTCTTTGTCATGGTCAGAACACATCTCCTGTATCGTATTGAGTTTGGGGCACTACAATTTAAAGACATTGAAGACTGAGAGTCAGGAGCAGACTATTTTCTATAATAATAGTTTAGGGTGCCAAGGCACTTTTAAGAAGCCATATCAATGTCGGGCCATTCGGTAAGTTAGTGTTTGGTCTCTTAGTGTTTTTTTTAATATATAGATGGTCAAGGAGAGACTGTTCCTTTGTTTTTATATTTGTATTATGGTCTCATCTATTTCATCAGTGATGAAATGGACATAGCAGCATGAATGAACAATTTACTTCTCTCATTTCTTATTGGTTAATTGAAAATTAATCGAAAGCAGGAATGCTTATCCCATTAATGCTAGTGAGACACACAGGAGTTGACACTCTAGATGTTCTATTAAATCTTTTGTCAACATGCTTGGTCAATAGAAGCAAAATCTTAAATACTGCCTAATAGCTTAAAAGTTTATCACAATTTCCCATTATGACTAGTCTAAATAAAGAGTAACGATAATATTGGTATAGAATGGTACTTGTTCAACATAGAAAAATAAAAAAGCAAAATGTGTCTACTCAGTTGCATTTGCATCCCTTGGGTGGAGCTGATGAAAATGTTTTTAATTGGTTTACAGATATGCAGAGAGATGCCTTACCTATGGATACTGCAGTCTATGAAAGTCCCTATGCAGATCCAGAAGAAATCAGACCCAAAGAGGTACGTTTGGACAGAACTTTGCTAACTTTGGAAGAAGGAGAGCTTGGCTCTGGTAACTTTGGCACTGTCAAGAGAGGTCGCTATAGGATGAAAAAGTAAGTTACTGCTTTCAATCGTGTTCTCAAATGTATTTTTTGTCTTTATAATATTTATTAATTAGATGAATATGTATGTGTATATGTATATATGTGTATGCATGTCTGTATATACACATATACATTTGTAAATATGTGTGTATATACTTTATATATGTATTATATAAAATATATTTATATTTTTATATTTTACATATTTTAAAATATATTTTATATATACTAAAATCTATATTTTACCATATAGTGCTATCCTTTGTATTTAAGGTTATATATAACCATTAAATACAAAGGATAGCACTATATGGTTAAATCCCTGTTTGATGTTATACTTTGGTATGAATTTCTGGTACCATTAGTATATAATGTTATTATATACACTTTATAGTGTTTTTATTATAGAAGGCTTTGTGACATGGATCTCTAGAGGCAATGGGAAGTCTTTGGAATATGGCTGAGTTAATATGCATCATATTTGACTTAGTTGACTAGACTTAGACTTAGGTGAATATAAACTGTCCTAGAGGTAAGTATCAAAGTCATGGAAGTGTTTATCACTTTGCAATGATTAAGCCTCTGTGTTTAGTGAAGCATGTGGAAGAAAGTGGAAAGTATTTTAGATTTAGATTACATAATTTTTATTCAAGTAAAATTGAGCTCAGTAGGAGTATATGACTTTAAAACTCAAAGATACAAATAAGCAAGTATAGTAGGAGTTCACCCCACACACACATATGCACAATGATCCTCTTTTTTGGTTTAGTGACTGATTTGAAGCCGTCTTCTTTCCCTTTGTGTTTTCCTGAATCTAAAATGAAAGACCCTGCCCCTTAGGCCATGATCATTTTACTTAACTTTGTCATTTTTTTCCAAAAGCAAGAGCTAAAAGATCCAAATAGTTCATATGATACAGTATAGTAATATATAATACAATAGTAAAAACCTGTTTCCCAGCTTTCCAGAATCATTGTGCTTTTAAGCCAAAGTCTACAACATTTTCCATTTGGAAATGATCATTGCTCAGGGAACACTTTTCTTTTCTGTGTCAGAAGTAGGAGCCAAATTTGTTAGACCAAGTAAACTGTAGACTGTGTATAACTTCAAAGTGTTTTCTTATGGATTATTTTATTCTAACATGTTTAAAAGAAAAATATGACTTTACAGAATTATATTTGGTCTGCTATTTTTTACTGTAGATATATAGTACTCCAGATATAAGTCAAATCAGTATTTGTGGATTGCTACAAATTAAGGCAAAATGTGTTCCAAGGTACAAAAAGCCTATTTCAAATTGAACCATTGGAATGTAAACATTTCACTAGGTGGGGAACTACTTTGGTTCTTTCTAGAGTTAAGATTTTCTGATTATGTCTGAGTATGTACCATGCTTCTGAAAGTTAAAATAATCCCATATTTCTTTAAGAAATATCATTTAAAATATAAATGTTAAAAATTGTTTTTACATGCAACTGGGAAATAAGATATACAGGCAATGGGGTATAAAAATCCATCTTGCCCTAAAAGAAGGTAAGGGGGAAGGAGGAAAGGGGGAGGGATTTGGGGGGTATATAAGAGAGGGAACACTGGGGCAAGGGATAATCAGTATGCTTGTCATCTTGGGGTGGGGGTAGGGGAGAGATGATGAGAAAATTAGAAACTCAAAATCTTGTGGAAGTGAATGTCGAAAACTAAAAATAAATAAATTCTGAAAAAAGGAAATATTAATTCCAACTTTTCTCTGAGATTGAGCTTCTTCCTTGCTTTCCCTAATTAGTTTAAATAGTAAACCTTTTGTCTTTTCAGGGAGGGTTGAAGTGGAAAGAGAAGTAGCAGGGAAAAAAGTTGAGGAAGAAAGCAGTTAATCATTATTTCAGAGGATAGCTTACTTTCATTCAATAACAGAAACGGATAGTTTTATATAATTTTTTGCAAGTAGGAAATGTCTCATAGGATAATACCTAAAAGTGTGTATGTATGTATTATGTATGTTTGAATTTGTTTTGCAGAGGTGAAAAGTTGGTGGCTGTAAAGATACTAAAAAATGAGACCAATGACCCAGCAATTAAAGACGAGTTATTAAGAGAAGCAAATGTCATGCAACAGCTAGACAATCCTTACATTGTTCGAATGATTGGAATATGTGAAGCTGAATCCTGGATGTTAGTCATGGAGATGGCTGAACTTGGCCCACTCAATAAATATCTGCAGAAAAACAGGTATGTTTCCACTAATTGCTCATTTCTGGAGAATCCTTTTCTCAAGAACAGAGGTGTCAAACATACAGACCTCACTGAATCTCACAAAACTCACAACTGCTGCCCTAACCAGATTAATGTGAGATTGAGAAATATTTAACTAAATAAACAAAAACACATAAGAACATAGGTAATGTTAATAGGGTTCTAAGACAATATGTGGCCCACAGAGATCATTATGTGTGGGTTTATGACCTCATTTCTATGAGTTTTATACCTTTATTCTAGAAGATGCATGAACAGCATAGTGCAAATATTTTTAAAATATTTGCTACTGTCCCTCTCCCATTCATATAGGGGCCTACAAAAATATTAAAGGTAAGGAAGGCATAAGGGGATAGTTTGTGTAATGGTCTCTGAAGGCTCACATTCTGTCTTGTTACACTCAACAAAGCTTCAATTCTATGCCGTTTTGGAGTGAGCACTTGATTTAGTGATTTTTGTCCTCAGTCTTTCATTACTTTAATTTATGCTAAGCAAGTGAAGCCAGTCAATTATAAAATGTTTTGACAAGGTATTCTTACTCATTAGGTTAAATCCCTTTGAGACAAATATTTTGGTAAAGCATTTGGTAAGACATTACAAAATGTTCTGATTCTGACATTAAACTAGTACCCAAGTTTGCAGTTTTGCATCATTAGAAACTGAAGTTTTGTACACATTGCATTTATGATTAACTGATCTTAATACTAAACAACACATTACCAGACTAATGTTGAAAAGGGCTAGCTTTCATGAAATGGAAAATTCGCTATGAATATTTCTTTTCCCTATCCCAATACACTACTACAGAATTATAAACAGTTTGAAGGAAGAATGATAATGTGGAGTTATGAAGACCTATATGAAGCCAATATTGTTAGCAAAATGTAAAAGAATAATCAGAACAAACATAAGATATGATTTCACTTATTTTTGTAGCAAAAATTATAAAGGCCAGCAACCTGAGAATAGTTTTGATTATCTTATCGAATCGGAAAAACTTTTAAAAGAATATGTTTTTGTGCTCCCCTCCCCCAACTTCAGGAGTTTGTATCAAACCAGAATTGTGTTTCCCAAAGCTTAAACCCAAGTGACATTTGCTTCACTTTCTTGAATACCCAAAGATGAGTTAGAGGGAGAATTAGAAAAGCTTTCCATTCATTCACATCATCCTCCAAAGTATATGTCTTTCTTACCCTCTTGTTTTTCCATGGCATAAATCTGGCAGTTATGTTAAATCAAGAGCTAAGCTTGTTGCCTTTGAATTAGTTAAAACCTTTTTTCAAGATGTCCAAAAATGGTGTTTTTAGAAGATCAGATATGATTAATGACTTGTGATATATAAAGTGCCAAAGCTTTCCATTGCCACTCTTATCCCTTGCATCCCCAGAAGGACAAATCTTGGAAGATTTCTGGGGACAGAACCAAGATGGCAGAGTAGAGAAATCATTTAGCTGAGCTCTCTCAACATTCCCCATTTAAAATAATGCTCAAATCGATTCTGGAGTGGCAGATCCAAGAAAAGATGAGAGTGAGACTTTCTTCCAGCCCAAGATAACATAAGAGATCAGAGAGATTTGTGACAAGGGTGGGAACCTGGCCTGAAGTGCACAAGGATAAAACTCTGATAATGAGACTAGGTAGTGATGACTGAAGCAGCAGCAACTTCAGGAGCTCTCAAGGCAAAGATGATGAGTCCAACAAGAATACTTGAAGAGCTTAAAAATTTTCAAAGTCAAATAGGAGCAGTCAAAGAAAAATTAAGAAAGGAAATGAAAGCAAAGGAAGAAAATTGTTAGAACACAATTATTGGGGTGGCCAGGTGGCTCAGCGAGTAAGAGCACCGGCCCCAGTGTCGGGATGACCTGGGAATCGAATCCGGGCTCAGATACTTAGCACCACACCCAGAAATAACTGGCCGTGTAACCTTGAGCAAGTTACTTAACCCCGATTGCTTAAAAAAAGAACACAATTCTTGTTCATTCTTCATTTTCAAAGAGGACCAGTAATATCACAGGGAAATGTCTTAACTTCTGCATCAATTGAATTTAAGGGAGGAAGAATTGCACAAAGAAATTTATTTCTAATATTAATGGAATTTTTTTGTATATAATTCTTTGTCTAATGTTGAGAACTTATTACTACTACAAGAACAAAAATTGGGAAGAGAAATGAAAGTGATGCAAGAAAATTATGAGAAAATAATCAACAGCTTGGAAAAAGAAAACAACTCCTTAAAAAGTACAGTTGGCCAAATGGAAAAGGAAGTACAAAAGCTAACTGAGGAAAACAACTCCTTAAAAGTTAGAATTGGGCAAGCAGAAGCTAATGCCTCTATGAGACATCAAGAATTAATCAAACAAATTCAAAAGAATGAAAAAAAAATTGAAGAAAACATAAAATACCTCTTTGGAACAACAACTGGCCTGGAAAATAAATTTAGGAGAGACAATGTCAGAATCATTGGACTACCTGAAAGCCGTAATCAGAAGAAGAACCTGGATAGCATCTTTCAAGAAATTGTCAAGGAAGACTGCCTTGATGTTCTGGAACTGGAGGGCAAAATAGGCATTGAAAGAATCCACCCATCATCTCAGGAAGGAGATACCAAAATGAAAGCTCCAAGGATGACTATAGCCAAATTATAGAACTATCTGATCAAAGAAAAATAATACAAGTGCACCGAAAGAAACAATTCGAATGTTGAGGAGCTATAGTCAGGATTACTGGGTTCTTAGAAGCTGCAACATTAAAGGACCAGAGATCATGAAACATGGTATTCCAGAAGGCAAAGGAGCCAAAAATACAACCAAGAATCACTTACCAAGCACAGTACTTAAAGGGAAAAAATGGTCATTCAATAATGTATAAGAATTTCAAGCTTTTATAAAAAGAAGACCAAAATTGAACAAAAAAATTTACCTCCAATATCAAGATCCAAGAGAAGCCTAAAAAGGCAAAAAATGAAAAGAAACCATAAGAATTCAGTGGAGCTGAACTGTTTACATTGCTACATGAGAAGATGGTATTTGTAATTCTTTAAAATTGTACCACTAACAGTATAGCTAGAAGTACAGAAGAGGGTATGAGTCAATGACATAAAAATAATTAAGGGATGAGAAAATGGAGTATACTGGGTGTAGAAGGAAGAGAGATATAAAATAGGGTAAATTATTTCACATGAAGAGGTCCTCTATTACCATAGAGAAGATGTTAGGGTGAGCAGTAGGCATCCCTTGAATACTGTCATAAGTGTTGACTCAAAGAGGGAATAATATAGATAATCCGTTGAATATAGAAATCTCTATTACCCAACTGGGAATTAGGAGGTGAGGAGAATAAGTAAAGGGGGGAAGACTGAGAGAAGGGACGGCAGATCAGGGGAGATGATAGACAGAAGCAAAGCACTGGTGAGGAGGAAAAAGATGAAAAGAGAGAAAAGACAACCAGGAGGAAAATAAAATGGAGGAAAATGCAGTTAGTAGTTATAACTGTGAATATGAATGGAATGAACTTTCCTATGAAATAAAAGCAAAGAGTAGATAAAAAGCCAGAATCCTACAATATTTACAAGAAACACATTTGAAGCAAAGAGACACACAGAGATAAAGGTAAGGGACTGGAGGAGAATCTTTTGTGTTTCAGCTGAAGTGAAAGAAGCAGGGGTAGCAATCCTAATCTCAGACAAAGCAACAGCAAATGTAGACCTAATTAAAAGAGATAAAGAAGGAAACTACATCTTTCTAAATGCTTTCATAGACAATCAGCTATGAATGATTCAGCCTTTCTCAGCAATGCAATCATCCAAGATAAATACAAAGGACAAGGACTCATGAAGGAAAATGCTGTCTACATTTAGATAAAAAACTAATGAACTCTGAATGCAGATTAAAAATACTTTTTTCCCACTTTATTCTTTTTTGTTTTATTTCCCTTTGATCTGTTTCTTCTTTAACAACTGTGACTAATATGGAAATATGTTTTTACATGATAGCACATGTCTAAACAATATCAAATTGCCTACCACTTTAGGAAGAAGGGTGAGAAAAATTTGGCACTCATAATTTGTAAAAATAAATGCTAAAAATTGTCTTGACATGTATTTGGGGGGAAGAAAAACTTTGACTTTCAAATACAAGTTTCGAAGGAAAATAGGAAAGAGAAATAATAAGGAGCTCAATAAGGTGAAGCTGGTGTTTTTGTTGTTGTTCAATCATTTTCAGTCATGTCCAGTTCTTTGTGATCCCATTTTTTTTGTAAAGATACTGGTCTAGATTGCCATTTCCTTTCCCAGTTCATTTTATAGATGAGGAAACTGAGGCAAACAGGTTTCAGTGATTTGCCCAGGGTAACAAAGCTAATAAATCTCTGGTACAGGATTTGAACTTAGGTCTCCTGATTCCAGGCCTGGAACTGTATCCACTCTGTCTTGTCCTGTCACATTAAACAACTTATCTTTTTATATAAGAAGATGGTACATGTATATTCTCAGAACTTTATCATTATTAGAGGTACTCTAAATAGAGAGTGTGGGAGTGAGTCAGTTATGTTGGAATGATTTTCAAAAAAATTCGATGAGAAAGAGATGTCCTGGGGCAAGTGACAAGGAAGAGAATGAGTAGGAAATTCTCATGTAATAGAGGTATGGAAGGAAGAGCTTTCAGAGTGGAGGGGAAATGGTGGTGAGGGTGGGCAATGCTTGAACTGACATCTAAAATAGGTTAAAAGAGGGAGAATAAAACTCTGTCTCTCTATCTCTCTCAACTGGTAATAGGAATCTATCTTCTGCAACAGGGAACTGGGGGGAATGTAATGAAAAAAGGGGGGAATAGCAAAAGGGAGGGTAGATAAAAGAAGGCAGCGAACTGAAGCAAAATAGACTGCAGAGGAAGGATAAGATAAAGAAGAGATTGAGAAGGATAAACAGAAGAAAATGGGATGGAAGGAAGTGCAGTTTAGAGGCAGCTAGTGGTTAGAGTACTGGGCCTGGAGTCAGGAAAACTTGGATTACAGGAGAAAATAGCAACACTATACTAGTAGAGCCCCTCAACTTTCTCATCTGAGAGCTGGGTGTCTTACCATAAAATAAATAAAAAAGAAACTAAGGATGTAAATAAGATCTTAGGAAAGTTAGGTGTAATGAACCTCTGGAGACAACGGAATAGAAATAAAAAGGACCATGCCGTTATCTTAACTGTACATGGCAACTTCACAAAAACTGACCATGTATTACGGCATAAAAACCTACATACCAAATGCAGAAAAGTAGAGATAATTTTCAAATCATATTGAAAAATAAAAAATTTGTTTAATAATGGGCAATGGAAGCATAGATTAAAATTTATTTAGAAACTAAGTAATCTAATCCTAAATGATGAGAGGGGAAAGAACAAACCAAAGAAACGATATTTTCTTTTTTTTTTTAAGCATCAGGGTTAAGTAACTTGCTCAAGGTTACATGGCCAGTTATTTCTGGGTGTGGTGCTAAGTACTGAGTCCAGATTTGATCCCCAGGTCGTCCCGACACTGGAGAAACGATATTTTCATTAAAGAAAATAGCAGTAATGAGACAACATTCCAAAGTTTGTGGAAGTCAAAGAAAACAGTACTGAGGGAAATGTTTATATCTCTAAATGTGTACATCAGTAAAAGAGAGAAAGAACCCATCAAGGAATTAAGCATGCAACTGAAAAAAAAATAGCGAAAATAACAGATTTTATATCCCCAATTATACACCAAAATGGAAATCTTGAAAATCAAAGGAGAAATTAATAAAACTGTAAAGAAAATTTTAAAAAAATATTGAACTAATAAGTAAAACTAGGAAATGCCTTTATTAAAAATGCAATAGGGGCAGCGCTGGCCCCAGAGTCAGGAGGACCCGAGTTCGGTTCTGGCCTCAGACACTTAACACACACACACACACACACACACACAACTAGCCATGTAACCTTGGGCAAGTTACTTAACCCCAATTGCCCTCCAAAAGACCCCCCAAAAATGCAATAAAATAAGCCATTGGTTAATTTAATTGTTTTTGTAAAAAAAAATAAGAAAACCAAATTACTAGTATCACCCTAATGAAAAGGGTTAATACAACACCAAGGAATATGAACTTAATAATTTGGAGTTATTTTACCCAATTGTATACCAGTAAAACTGAGAATCCAATTGAAATGAATGAATATTTACAAAAATATAAACTGCCTAAATTAACAGGAAAGGAAGCAGAATACTTAGGTAACAACATCTTTGAAAGAGAAATTGAACAAGCCCTCAGTGAGCTCCCTAACAAAATATCCCAAGGACCAGATGGATTCGCCAAACATTTAAGGAATGATTAATCTCAATACTACATAAAGTATTTTTAAAAAAATAGGCAAAGCAGTCCTGCCAAATTCCTTTTATGACACAAATATGGTAGTGGTGCCTAACCCAGATAGAGCAAAAGCAGAAAGAAAACTATAGACCAGTTTTCTTAGTGAATATTGATGCAAAAAAGTAATAAAATTCTATCAAAGCTGTTACAGCTATATATCCCAAAGATCATACACTATGATCTGGTCTTATTTATATGAGGAATACGGGACTGTTTGGTGTTAGGAAAAATAATAACATAATTGACCATGTCAGTAACAAAAATCAAATGACCATATCAATATATTCAGAAAAAGCCTTTAACAAAATAGAATACACCTTCTTATCAATAACATTAAAAATAATATAAATCAATTGAGATTTTCTTAAAATGATAAATAGTATCTGTCTAAAACCAAGAGCAAATATTATCTGTAATGAGAGTAAACTTGGAAGCCTTCCTAGTACGATCAGGAATGAGGCAAGGATTTTCATTATCAACACTGTTATTCAATATTATACTAGAAATGTTAGCTATAGCAATAAGAGAAGTAAAAAATTTGAAGGGATAAAAATAAACAATGAGGACAAAAAACTATCCCTCTTTGCAAATGATATGATGTAGAAAACCCTAGAGAATCAATTAAAAATTATTTTAAACAATTTACAACTTCAGCAAAGTCATAGGATATAAAATAAACCCACATAAATCATTAGCATTTTTATATATTACCAACAAAGCCCAGCAGGAAGAAATAGAGAGATTCCATTTAAAATAATAGCAGACTGTATAATATACTTTGATGTCTACCTGCCAAGACAAACTCAGTGATTGTATGAACACAATCATAAAACTTTTTTCATACAAATAAGTGCAGATCTAAACATGGAGAAATGTTACTTGTTCATGAGCAGACTGAGTCAATATAATAAAAATGACAGTTCTACCTAATTTAATATACTGATTCAGTGCCATATCAAAATACCAAAGAATTATTTTATAGAGTTAGAAAAAATAGTAACCAAATTCATCTGGAAGAACAAAAAGAAAGGGAATCAATTTTAAAAAAATGTTAAGCAAGGAAACCTTGCAGTTCCAGATTTCAAACTGTATTATAAAGTGGTGACCATCAAAACAATTTGTTACTGGTGAAGAAATAGAGTGGTGGATTAGTGGAATAGATTAGGTGCAAGATACACAATAGTAAATAACCTTACTAATTAATTGAGCGTTTAATAAATCCAAAGACCCAGGCTTTGGATTTCAGGCAAAATTGACATTTGACAAAATTTTCTGAGAAAATTATAAAGTAGTTTAGCAGGAAGTAGGTATAGACTAAACTCATACATAGTATACCAAGAAAAGATCAAAATGCAAATGATTTAGGCATCAAGTATGAGAACATTATAAGTAAATTAGGAAACCATGGAAAAATATACCTGTTAGCTTTAGAGATAAGGGAAGTTTATGGCCAAACAAGAGATAAAGAGGAAGTAAAATACAGAATTTTGATTATGAGAAATTAAAAGACTTTTGTACAAACAAAATTAATGCAACCAAAATTAGAAGGAAAAAAAATGGGATGAAGGGAGATTTTTATAGCAAGTTTCACTGATAAAAGGCCCCATTTCTCAAATATATAGGGAACTGAGCAAAATTTATAAAGTAAACCATTCTCTAGTTGATAAATGGTCTGAGGATATGAATAGACACTTTTCAGAAGAAGAAATCAAAGCTATCAATAGTCACATAAAAAAGCTGTCACTACTGTCACCTCACACCTGTCAGATTGTGGTGGCAAAGAATTTGAAATTGAGGGATACCCATCAATTGGGAACATTCCCCTAATATATGGTATATGATTACTATGAAATACTGTTATGCTACAAGAAATGATGCACACTTCACACATGCATAGTGAAGTGAGCAGAACCAGAAGAACTTTATAGACAGTAAGAGCAATATTGTAAGGATGAACAATTGTGAAAGACTTAGCTATTCTGATCAAGAAAATTATTCAAGAAAATTCCAAAGGATCCGCTTTGGAAAATGTCTCTTTGAAGGAGAGGGAATGCAAATTGAACCATACTTTTTTAAACTTCATTTTTATTGCTTTATTTTGTATTTTCATTTGCAACAAGGCTGATAATTGAAATATGTCTTCCATGACTTCATGTGTATCATCAATATAAAATTGTTTTCTTTCTCAAGGAGGGGGGAGAAGGGGGGAGAATTTGCAACTCAGAATTTTAAAAAATTATTGTTAATATATTTTCATGTAATTGAGAAATACTTAATGAAATAAAATTATTTTAAAATAAAAAATAAAGACAAGTCAAATTTATTTACATGTAGGAAGTTTTAGTTTCAGTATTTGTTTTTCTGTTGTCATAAAAATGAAATATTGTGGGGCAGCCAGGTAGCACAGCAAGTAAGAGAACTAGCTCCAGTGTCAGGACGACCTTGGGATAGAATCCGGGATCAGACACTTAGCACCACACCCAGAAACACCTGACCGTGTAACCTTGAGCAAGTTACTTATCCCCAGTTGCTTAGGGGCAGCCAGGTGGCTCAGCAAGAGCACCGGTCCCAGTGTTGGGATGATCTGGGGATCAAATCCGGGCTCAGATGCTTAGCACCACACCCAGAAATAACTGGCCATGTAAACCTTGAGCAAGTTACTTAACCCCGATTGCTTATTAAAAAAATGAAATATTGACCTAATAAGGATCTGTTTATGATTTGCAGACATGTCAAGGATAAGAATATAATAGAATTGGTTCATCAAGTTTCTATGGGCATGAAATATTTGGAGGAGAACAATTTTGTGCACAGGGATCTGGCTGCAAGAAATGTGTTACTAGTTACCCAACATTATGCCAAAATCAGTGATTTTGGACTTTCAAAAGCACTTAATGCTGATGAAAACTATTACAAGGTAAGTCTATTCAATCCATGTCAGTAGTAGCCAGTGGTTAAAAAATTGGAATTCGGATGTACCTGTTCTGCAATGCTTTTATTACCAGTAGAATTAAAAACCAAACCAAACCAAACCCCAAACTGTTTAAAACCAGTTATATGGAGGGGAAAGGGGAGTACTTAATTTTCATTATTTTTGTCTTCTACAACCATGCAAGACCTTTTGCAAATTGTCAAAACAATGGGACTTAGACCCATTATTTATACTTTTCTCTGCCCTTTAACATAATATCATCTCCATAAAAGAGAGAAAAAATAACATTTTTCTTTTCTTTATGAGTGCATTATGTAATAACTTATAGTGGTAATTCCTTAAAAATATATGTAATTTGGAAATTATAAATTATTTTAAAAAGAGAAACTACTTATATAGATCTAATTTGTTGGAATTAGATCAAATTTTTTGGAAAAATAGATATAATAATCTAAATAAATAGTCTTAAAATCCAACATTTATTGGATCAGTATATTTATTAAACAGTTCTTTTACTTTGGAGATTTTAAAATAAATTTATGATTTCAGAGTTTAAATGGAAAGAAAACAAGTGATTTATGTGTATGGGAGGAAAAACTTTTATAATTTTAAAAATTGGAACTTAAGTAAAATGATTATTTTAAAGTACATAGTAGAGCAGAAAAAGTGGTATTGTATGTAAAACAATAGAAATTTTAATCCACTGCTTATCTTTTAAAATACATTAAAACAGGGGCAACTGGGTGGCACAGTCAATAGAGCACTGGTCCTGGAGTCAGGAGGACTTGAGTTAAAATCCGACCTCAGACACTTGACACACTTACTAGCCGTGTGTCTTTGGGCAAGTCACAACCCCAACTACCCTCCAAAAAAAAGATACATTAAAACATCCAAATCTGAAAGCTGTGCTGCTTTTTAAAAATTCTTTTTGACCTTTCTTCTATTGACTTCTGTGCATTTTTAAAAAGATGCTTCAATGAACCTGTTTTTTTTTTCCTTCTTTTTTGGGGGGTCAGGGTTACCCAGTCCTTATACTTCCTCTATCTCCTCATCCCCAAACTTGAAAAAAAAGTTTTTCAGAGTTGTTTTTATTTATAATGTTGCTGTTATCATTTAAATTGTAGTCCCTATTGTCATTTCATTCTGCATCAATTCATAGACTTCCTCCCAAGTTCTCTGAAATTGTTCCTTTTAAAATTTGTTATAGCACTATATTGCTCTTTCAGTCCCTCCAACAATTGTCATTTTCCCTTTGTTTGAGGAAGAACCTCAAAGTTGCCTTAATTTAAATTTCTCTAATTCAGATGTTCCGAAAATGTCCCTGATGATCCTGAAAATCCTTTAGGGGGGGCAGATCCACGGGGTCAAAATTGTTTTCATTGTAATACTAAAATATTATTTGCCCATTAAAACAGTGCCCTGTATTCCATCTTGTAAGACTGAATTTTCTTCATATCCTTTAGCAAAAACAACATACCACAAAAGATTAAACAAAGAAGCAGAATGAGAATCCACCTGTCTTCTCTGAAGGCAAATATTAAAGAAATTAGAAAAAATTATTTAAAACAGTGCTACTTCTCTTGCTATTTTGTTATTTTTGATAAGAAATATATGCATATATTTTAACATGTGATGAGTTTATTGTTATTTAAATTAATTAGTAAGTATTTTAAAAATTTATCAATTTTAATTTAGAATGCAATAAATATATTTTATTATAAATAAATAATTATATAATATTATTAATGTGTTATATTAATAATATTATATAACATTATATATAATGGATATTACATATATATAATAAATATAAATAGTTATTCACTCCATCCCTTATTTGGTTATGAACTCTTCTTTGCGAATATCTTAAAGGTAATTTTCCAGATTGGTTTGTGATAAATTATTATGAAAGGTGGTAACCTTTTATGATCTCACAGATCTAAATTAGTTAAATTTTAAAAATTTTAAACATTTGGATGCTTTAAAATCTTATATTGAACATTTACAAGACACATCTCTGTCTTGGTTTGAGTAAAAGTTTAAAATGGCTGAACCTCTAACACCAGTGATTATCAAATTCATTTTCTTGAAGAAGGGATATTAGCTACTCATCAACTAAAGGAATGATCAAGATGCACCATCCTAACCTATAGACAGTTTATATTCATAGGAATATGAGATCAAAGGATTTAAGAGATGTTGAAGGGTATCTGCTTCAGGCTTCATTTTGCAGGAGAAAACTGAGGTCCAGAGAGGTAAAATGTTTTACTCAAGGTAATACAAACAGTAAGTGGCAAATAAAACCAAGGTTTTCTGACTTCAAATACAATGTTGTTGTTTTTATGTGTGCATGATTCCTCACTCTTCCCACATTACTAATTGGAAGTTTCTAAAGAGATCTACAGGGATGTGGAGATTGGAGCATTAAACTAAAAAAAGTTTTATCTCAGAGGAGGAATCAAATGAAATTGCTCAGTGAACCTGTCATCACACGAAATAGAGTTGATACAGATTCTCTGATTTTCCATTGTCACCAGAATACAACGGGTTTCTCCCCTTTTCTTAAAATGAGTTTCTCAGGGATTCTCTTGCTACTCATTGAAATTTTCATGGAATATCTATTGCCATTTGTTTTTAGGCACAAACTCATGGAAAGTGGCCAGTAAAGTGGTATGCTCCAGAGTGCATCAATTACTACAAATTCTCTAGTAAGAGCGATGTTTGGAGCTTTGGAGTGCTAATGTGGGAAGCATTTTCCTATGGACAGAAACCTTATAAAGTGAGTTATTGTTAATTGGCAGTATATGTATAATTATGTGCCCCTTATAAGAAGCAAAAAAAAGAGAGAGAGAAATAAGGCTCGGGGTTCCACTGTACTATATTCAAAAAGGGACAAATTGATTTTTGCCTTAGCTTTACATGAGATAATCATCTTCAGCTCTTCTTTTTTGTTTAGGACCATTTGAAAATTTCCACTTGGCATTTTGAAATATGAATTTTTCCATACAAGATTAAAGTAATATCATGAATTTCTCTTTCTATGTGCTTGAGTATGGTACCTTAAGTGATGACTAGTTAAAATTGGTTCATTGAATTGCTTTATTTTTCACCTGTGATTCAGAACCAGAAATAACTCATTAGAGTAGTTGTCTTTGTAGGATATTAAAGTCAAATTTCTGGTAAGTTGTTCTCTCCTCTATAATTATATCTACTATTATAGGAAATTTTCCACTAAGGTGTTTCGTTCTAATGCCTCATCATGGTGGGGAGATAATCTCGAGTTGTTCTCAAAGATTATGCTATCAGTGTGTAGATGTAGAAAGCCTTATCACCAGAAAGATAGCAATTAAAAGATTCACTTTTGGGGTACAGTAGCTTAAGAAGATGTCTACGAAGTCATGGGATGTTTTCAGTTTATAATGTTGGGGGATGGAGTGAAATTATAGGTCTTTTAAAGTGTTGAAAGACTTCTAATTTAAATTAATCCTCTGTAATAGCTTAGGTTCTATTATATAATGTGGGTTTTCTTCCTTGATCTGTAACTCATTCAGAAACATGATTTTATCTTTATACTAGAAATACTTATTAGCATTAATATAACAATGCATGAAGACTAACAATAAGTTATTGTTATTTCTTTTATTTCTTTCACTCTAATGCTTGAGTAATTTCCAAAGGGTTAAGTTAGATAATTAGGAAAAAGAGAATATTCACCCTTTCCTTCTTTGATATTTACTATATTCAGGTATATCGCCTAAGCCAGATTCTTATTATTTATCAATGGACTTCAGCATTCCAGTACTGCCTTAAATGCCCTAACTGCTTCATTCCTCAGTCTGATTTACTCTCATGACTTATTCCTCCATTCTGCCTCAGAAACACATAGAAATGGTCACGCCCTCAAATTCCCTGGTACAGAGCCCTGAAATTCTTTCACTATTGATCTATTATCATTCTATCTCTCTACACTTTATTCCTCTCTAAAATGTTCATTGTTCTCAACATGCAATCTCTCTATCCCCCAGTATTTCACCAGATCACCACCCAGGCTCTGGCTACACTCTCATCGCTTCCCAGTCTTGACCCCTTAGTAAACCAGTTTAAATATACACTAGTCTTTGCACTCAAAACCCTTTACTTCTCTGTTCTGTCACACCCTGACAAAACTCACACCTTACAAATTTTAACCCTAGATTTCTCCAACCATCCACCTTCATTCCTATTCAAATGCTATTGATTAGACCTGGAGGAGGTCATACAACCATGTTAACAGTGTTCACTAAATTTATATTAACTAATCTCAACAGGGCTTTCATTTTGAAAGTTCAACTTTTGTGCTGTTCCCTAATTAATTCTCTACCCCCCTTCCCACCCTGAACTGTTTCAACCATTCTCGTCTTTCTTTACTGTCACATAACTTATATTACTGTATAAATAAAGATCATTCACCAAGAGTTTCCTCTTCTGTCTTCCTGCTTATATCGCTACTCCTTGATATAATTTCCTCCTTTGCTATTGTCTCTAATAAAAAAAAAAATCTCCTTTCTTCCACAAAGCCAACCCCTTTATGTGCAGCCTTTATCTAAGCCCTTCCCTTCTTTGACAACAACATTACCTCTCCCTGCCTCCAATCGTATCTACTCTCTATAATTTTCTGTGTCTCTATTACAGATTCCTTCCCTGCTGAATACAAGGACTACAGGTTTCTTTGCTACTGCCTTCAATCCACTCATGTCTCCCCAACTTTAAAAAACTATCACTAGATCCTACTATCCCTGATAATTATCATTCCACATCTATTCTCTTTCTCTCAGCCAAACTCCATAAAAAAAGCCTTCCACATTCCATGTCTCCTTTTATTACCAGCTTACTCTCTCTTTAGCCCACTGCAGTTTGGCATTTAGCAACTTCTTCACCTGAACTTAGATTGGCAGATCTATTGATCTTTTCTCAGTTGTCCTTAATCTTCCTGAAACCGTTAACAGTTGTTGACCACACTTACCTTCTCTTTTCTCTGTCTTTTCACATCACTGTACTCATTTGGTTATATTCATAACTGTCTGACTGGTCCATCTCAGGCTCCCTGGTTAATTCTTCATCCATATCATACCCATTAACTTTGACTTTTTTTAAGGCTCTCTCTTGGACATTATTCATTTTTTTTCGATGTCCCACTTAGGCATCTCAGCAGCAAACATGGGTTCAAATACTACGCCTACATTTATTTTTTCCCTCTCACAACCCATCCCTCTTCCAAAATTTATTTTCACTGTTGAGTGAGCCACCATCTTTCTTGTGACTTTGGTTACCAACATTGTATCCTTAACTCCTCATCCCAAATATCCGGTCACTAATCTTGTTCTTATGTCTACCTCTCACATATGTCTTCTCTCCTTTCACAATCATCACAAGGGTTTAAATTTTTACCACCTCTTCTCTCACACTTGGTATTCCTATATCTACCCTCTATCCATCCTCCACAGAGTAGTCAAAGTCATTTTCCCAAAATGCCATTCACATTACCCGTTCTACTTAACAAAATCCCCTTTACCTTGAGGACTGTTGTCCTATAAACTCCTTTGTCTGACATTTAAATCTCTTTAAAACCAGCACCCTTCTTATTTTTCAGCCTTCCCTCACAGTATGCCTTTTCAAACATTCTGTGATCCAATGTACCTACCAACTCATTGTTTTGCACACATTACTTCTTGAGTACCACATCTCTGAAATGCACTTCCTCCTTATTTCTATCTCCCAGAATACCAGGTTTCTTTGAAAATTCAGCTCATGCACCACCTTCTATAGGAAACCTTTTCTGACAAACCCTGGCACCAATACTAGTGCATTCCCTCCCCCAAACTATGTTTAATTTTTTTATATATTTCATATAAATAGCATGTTCTCCCTTAATTAAAGGGTAGGGACTGTTTCACGTTTGCCTTTGTATCACCATTGCTTAACCCAGGATCTGACATAGGACAGATGATTAATAAATGCTTATAAACTGATAAGCGGATTGATTCAGGGAAAAAGTAATTTAATGTATTAGTGCGGCAATGGATTTGGAAGATAATATGGCTAATTGATTATGGCCATTGCCATCAAATAAATATATAGATTATGGTGCTTTAAGATCAAAGAAATTGATATAAACCTACTTGGAGTATTTTTAAGGTGAGTTGCAATAGAAATAGTTACTATACATATCTATTTTACCACCTTAAAAAGCTTTCTCCTTTTTTAGGGAATGAAAGGAAGTGAAGTTTCAGTAATGCTAGAAAAAGGAGAGCGAATGGAGTGTCCTGCAGGTTGTCCGAGTGAAATGTATGATCTAATGAAATTATGTTGGACATATGAGTGAGTACAATATGTTTCCCTACTGATTTCTCAGATTGCTTTATTTACTAGGTAGATCCCTGACTTTCATATGTTCATATACACATGTGTGTATAGATGTATACATACATCTATATATACATGCACATGTATATGTGTGTACATACACACACATATATAAGCCTATGTAAGTTATGTATGTCCACATGGGTAGCCTAAATGCTGCCCTACAGTAAGTGGCATGAATAGGAACTTAGGAACTGGCCAACCACTCTCCAAGAGAGAATGCTTTGAGGGGAGAAGTAACAGGATGATAGCTGAGCATTTGCTCATCTCCTCGCCTATTTCCAAGGCAAGAGCCAGACTACAATACCTGCCTCACTCAACTATTGCTGGTCCAAGAATACAAGTCTAAGAAAAAATCAACTTAGTGATAAACTAACTCTTAGCTTAAATTAATCACTTTAAGCCTTTTCCCATCACCTGCTGGCTACACAAAACTATCACAAATGCCAAATAGTCAGTAAATGAAATAGAATCTGATCCTGCAATATGAATAGATCCTGTAATATGTAATATAATATAATGTATAAAATAATATATAATATAATGTAATGTAATATATAATATAATGAATAGATACTGTAAGTTAGAATAGATCCTGTAAGTATGATTAAAAGAAGAAAAAATAAGACCATTATAATTGCTTACTGATACATTTGTTTTCAGTGGTTATGTCTGTATGTACATAAGCAGAGTTGGGTGACAAAAGTAGCAGGATCATAGTATCCACACATATTAGTACATCAAAGACACAGCGTTTTAAGATGTATATTTTTCCCGAGGCATCAATAACCATTTCCCCAAATTGCAGTATGTTCAGATCCCTGAGTAATTCTTTGTGTCATCATATTCTGTGAAGTGTAAGCAAAGAAAATAATGGTGAGTTTTAGTCAATGAACCAACCTGGAGGACCCTTAAAGTTTTGTTGTTTTTTTTTTTTAACACCCAGCTCAGTTCATACTTTCTTTAACCATGTGATTTTAAGCATACTTTACAATGTAAGTGAAGATAATGATTAGAGAAATGTAAGTTAAAACAACTCTGAGTACAGCCTCATACCTATGAGATGGGCTAATATGACAGAAAAAGAAAATGTAAAAGCACTGCCTCCAGTGTCGGGATGACCTGGGGATCGAATCCTGGCTCAGATACTCAGCACCACACCCAGAAATAACTGGCCGTGTAACCTTGAGCAAGTTACTTAACCCCGATTGCTTAAAAAAAAAAAGTGATATCTGCTGGGCCATATTTAGTATAGCAACATAATTTCATTTTGGAACTTCACCTTAGTGTACTGCCACACTATCATTTCTGCTTGAACCCTCTTGAAACCCCCTCCCCACATCTTATCTGAGACTAAAGTCCACCATACCACCCAGAAAGTGGGTGGAGACCCATCTGTAGTGTTGCTGCCTAGCCTTTGGTGTAACACTCTCCCACCAATCTCCCTGCATTGGTGTTCTCAAAGTACCCATTAACCTAAAAAAGAGAAAGAAAGAAGAATTGAAAACTAAAGAGATGTAAAAACACACACACACACACAACTTCAAGAATCATTAATTCAACTTTTGCTATGTGAAATTTTATGGTAATTGATCTTGTTTCTAAATTATTATTACTTATTTTTATTTTAAACTGAAAACAAAATTTTGCCTGGATTAAACAATTTTTCTCTCCTTATCATGTTTATAAATTTCTTAATTTAGTATATAATGATTTCTAAACACAGACCAATTTTTAAAAAATTTAATTATTTTTAGTTTAAAACATTCAGTTCCACAAGTTTTTGAGTTCCCAATTTTCTCCCCTTCCCTCGCCTTCCCCTTTCTCCACCAAGACAGAATGTAATTCAATACAGGTTCTTCACATAACTTCACAATAAACATGTTTTCATAATAGATTGTAAAGAAGAATTATAATCAAAGGACTGAACCATGAGAAAGACGAAACAAAAGAAAACAAAAAGAGAGAGAGCAAATAGTTTGCTTCCATCTGCATTCAGACTCCACTTCTCTGGATGTGGATAGCCTTTTCCATCATGAGTCTTTGGGAGTTGTCTTAGAACCCTGCATTGCTGAGAAAAACCAAGTCTATCAAAGTTAGTCAGCAGAGATACAATGTGTCTTTGTGTACAATGTTCTCCTGGTTCTTCTCCCCTCACTCAGTATCAGTTTATATAAGTCTCTCTAGGTTATTATGAAGTCCATCTTCTCCTCGTTTGTTATAGCATAACAGTATTCCATTACATTCATATACCACACCTTGTTTAGCCATTCCCCAATTGATCGGCATCTCCATGATTTCTAATTCTTTGCCACCACAAAAAGAGCTGCTATAATTATTTTTTGCTGGGGAGGCTAGGTGGCGCAGTGAGTAAAGCACCCGCCCTGGAGTCGGGAGGACACGACTTCCGTTCCAGCCTGAGATACTTAACACCCACACAAAAATACTAGCTGTGTAACCTTGGGCAAGTTACTTAACCCCAATTGCACTCCAAAAGGCAAAAAAAAAAATTGTACAGATGGGTTCTTTTCCCATTTGTATGATCTCTTTCGGATACAGCCCTAGAAGTTGTATTGCTGGGTCAAAGGGTGTGCACATTTTTGTAGCCCTTTGGGTGTAGTTACAAATTGCTCTCCAGAATGTTTGGATAAGTTCTCCACTCCACAGTGCTTTGGTGTTCCAATTTTCCCACATCTTCACCTTTTGTAATTTTACTGTTTTGTCATGTTAGCCAATCAGACAGGTGAGATGTGGTAGCTAACAGTTGTTTTGATTTGCATTTCTCTAATCAATAGTTATTTAGAGCATTTTTCAATGATTATGGTTATCTTTAATTTCTTCCTCTGAAAAGTGCCTGTCCATATCCTTTGATCATTTATCAACTGGTGAATGACTTGTATTCTCCTATATTTGACTCAGTTCTCTGTATGTTTTAGAAATGAGGCCTTCATCAGAGACACTGCTTGTAAAGATTCCCAATTTTCTGCCTTCCTCCTAATCTTGGTTGCATTAGCTTTGTTTGCACAAAAACTTTTCAATTTCATAGAAACCAGTTTTTTTTAATGTTTTGTCTCCAACTTCTTGACATCCTCCATAATATGCGTTAAGCTCAGAGCTGAACAAAATGCTTCAAATGTCTACCAAGGCTTTACTTTTATAATTATGTATTTGTGTAATATGGTATCTCCCACCCCAGTAGATTGTAAATACCTTAAAGATAATGGTTGCTTTGTTTTCACATTTGTACCCAATACAGTACTCTGAATACTTTTAATTTAATACTTTTTTTGCATTGAATTGAATTGTTCTCAGAGATGGTCACTTCTGATCAGCCCCTTTTTTTTGCAATGGGATTTAGATATTTTTTCCCCCTTTTTCTGTTTATTGCTGGCAATGGATACATGTTACCTTGTAATGATATGAAGGCATCACATTCTATCTCTTCTGCAAACTAAACCTTTTGTTTGCTGGTCAATCCATAATTAAGCACTTCTCTTATTTTTTTTTAAATCTGGCACTAGAATTACACGTAAATCCACCTCTAGAAAACCGTCTTCCTTGCCTTCCTCAATTTAATGCCCAGGCTTAACTTTTGGACTTGAAAGTTTATAGTTTTTGGAGGGGCTAATGTTGGTTCTTTACTGTTTTATTATTCTCTTTCACTTTCGTTCTATAGTTCATCTGTCCATTAATATTTTTGTTGGATTCTAGCAAGGTATATTTTGTGTGTTTTAAAAATAAAAATAATAAGAGGCAGGCTGAAATTAGGCTTCTCCAATAATTAAATAAAAAAGTAGCAGAGTATAGCAGTATCAGGCAGAATAAAGGGTCTTTTCTCATATGTATGTTCCTAAACAATAATACTTCTATTTTTATTTCAGGGTTGAAACCAGACCTGGATTTTCAGCTGTTGAATTGCGACTACGCAATTACTACTATGATGTTGTTAATTAACAGATCCAGAACCTCAGTTCTTTTCCTTTGGGGGGGAAATCATAGAAATCCTGCATCAGACAAACTAAAAGAAAATTTCATATTCTTTAAATGAATTTAACTTACATTTTATTGATAATGCTAAGCCCACCATTCAGTGTTACCAGATTGAAGAACAAAATATTCTGTGACACAATTGTTCTTACAGTTTGCTTTGCTTACATTCAATACAGACTTGGTCCAAAGATAGGTTCTTTACAAAAGCAAATGTGGATACACAATAACATTGAAGGGACGTGTGGAAGAAAAGAGAGAGAGAGAGACAGATGGTAGGATGCAAAGAATATGGAGGAGAAGAGTAGGATCAAAGGAGACTGTTAGATTAATTTGATTTTCTTTTTTATATAGCTTTCATGACAGGCTTTAAAATATATTTTAATGAAATTTCTTTTGTGTTTTAACAGTTCTCTGCCTCCTGTGCATACATTTGAATACTGAATAGGCCTAGAGGCATTGTTACAAATATTTTCACTATGTAGACTATGATAGAAGAATTATTCAGAATTGGAAACTATGAAAAAGGATAGAAAGGGATAGAAAGAAATAGAATGGCATGAGAAAAAAGAGAGAGGAAGTAAGGCAACAGGTAAAATACAGAATTATCTTGATGGCTCTCAAGTTTTCTATGGTAAAATATTTCATGAGATCAAAAGTGCATTTGCAAAATTAAACAACCAGCGAATATTGTATTAATATGTTGACTTGAATGGAAACAAATTATTTTCTCTTTACTTTGGCTTTGTTAGATGAGATAGGAGACATAGCAATGAGGAAAATCATAGGAAAATTGTGTTTCGTTTTTAATAAGTGAATTGTTTTTGTTACTTTATTCCTAGCTAATCATTTTGTTATAGGCCACGAAGAAATGCATATTTGAAGAGGGAAGATTGAGCATTTTATAGGGTAGATACTTTAGGAAAGGCACAGTAGACATAACCTATGACTGTTTGAAATTAATAAAGCATTGTCCTGCTCTTTTGATTTAGCAGAAGACTATTCCATGTCCACTTGATCTTCCTTCTTTCAGTTGTCATGTGTTACAAGCTTTCACTGTTAACCTCTCAACCAAAAAAGAGCATCTAGAGCTGAATTCCCTTGACTAGACTCTCTTTCTCTTCCCCTCCATCCATCACTTCCCATTCCCTCCCCTCCACAGTATGCATGTTGGTGCCTGAGAGTATTCAAATTAGCAATGGTCTCTAAATATGAGATGCTCAGATGATAATCATTTTGCAGCTCTGTAACAGAAACTTTGCCTCTATGCAGGAAAAACAAGACAAAAAGCAACTATTAGTACTGAAGTATGGTGAGGTGGGAGGGAACAAAGGTGATCTGTTCCCACTAGGAATGGAGTTATGCTGAAAAATAAAGGCCAAAATAAATAAGAATCATTAAAATGAAAGGAGTTTTGAGTTAAGAAGCTTAGAGAGAAAACGTTAAGGTCCCTAAAAGAAACTCCTGTGTATTCCTTTCCTGAGGCTTTGACAAATTTCCCTTATGAGAATTGTTTTTTTATAGGCTCATTTAAATGCTTTCTAGACTTTGCTGAAGAGAGACTACAATGGCTGAAGAAACAGATTAACCCAAACAACCACCTTAGGTTGTTACTTAAGAAAGCTTCAGAAGTTATATTATCCCAGTTATGTGACTTATGTGATAATTTTTTAAAAGTGGTATTAATGTATTTTATTTTATTTTGCTCTTGCAGAATCCAATTACATGTATGCTTTTTTAATCTAATCATGATTTTCCCTCATGTTTATTCTGTTATTGTTGTTAAGATTGTGACTTTATGACTTACTTGTATAAACTAAGGCCACAATTAACCATAAGTCCAGAACTTCAGTATTTTTGAACTGTAGAAATTAAAACTTGATTCAGAAAGATCTGCTGGCCCCTCTAATAAAAAGCTGAATAAGCAGTATTTTGCATTATCTGGACATTCAAATAAACCAATGGTTTTTCAAAAGACATTTTACAGAAACTGATTTCTTAATAAAAATTACAACTGAGCTTTGTGGTAATTTTCAGAGAAATTATTAATAGGGCTACTTGTCAGCCTATAGAGCAGAATTTTTCCTTTAGATAAATTGCATTAAACTAAAACAAAATATTCAGAATTCATTTTTAGGAAGGGAAAAAACATTTAGTTTATCATTTAGTATTCCTATCTTCTGCTGTGTGTATTCACTTGTCTTTGCTACCAGAGTTTAAAAGAATCTAACTTGCAGCAGTTGGGAACTAAAAAGATATTTCCCAAGTGAGGATTGAACTTGTCCCTTCAAACATCTTCTAGGATCAAATATAGACTCTGTAGTATTTAGAAACCGGATGGAACCTATTTTAGTTCTTATTTGTTATGTACAAATTGGAGAATTTCTTTTTAAAAAATA
Source organism: Petaurus breviceps papuanus (assembly GCF_028583685.1). Classification (NCBI taxonomy): domain Eukaryota; kingdom Metazoa; phylum Chordata; class Mammalia; order Diprotodontia; family Petauridae; genus Petaurus; species Petaurus breviceps. The sequence continues at coordinate 25,802,609 of NW_027185616.1, forward strand.
AATAGTAATTTATTTTTTTCCAATTACATGTAAAGATAGTTTTCAACATTCATTTTATATAATATTTTGAGTTCCAAATTTTTCTCTCTCCCTCCTTCCCTTTCTCCCTTTCTCCTCCCCAAGGTGGCAAGCAATCCATTATAGGTTATACATGTACAATCATGTTAAACATATTTACACATTGGTCATATGGAAGAAGAAACAAGACAAAAGGGGGAAACCATGAAAAACAAAAAAAAGGGTGAAAATAATATGCTTCCGTCTGCATTCAGACTCCAAAGTTCTTTCTCTGAATGTGATAGCATTTTCTGTCATGAGTCTTTTGGAATCACCTTGTATGATTGTATTGCTGAGAACTGCTAAGTCAATTATTGTTGATCATCTCACAGTGTTGCTGTTATGGCATACAGTGTTCTCCTGGTTCAGCTTACTAGGCATAGAAGAATTTCAATAGATCAGCAGATGATGATGAAGTTTAATATCTTTTAGAATAATAGTAACCTTATCCTCAGACTATTCATCATTAGGCCCAAAGAATGGGTTCCTGACCTTCTGTCATTGACCCCTTTGGTTTCTGGACCCCAGTGAAACCTCACTTCTCATAATGTTGTTTTTAAATGCACAAAACGTATAAAATGACAAAGGAAGCTAATTACATTAAAATCATTATCAACATTTTAAAGTTCATAGGCCCTGGGTTAAGAACATTCAGGAAGAAAATGAGGACATTACTGATTGCAAAGCATCAGAAAATATAATGTACTTCAATGTACCTGTAATTTTAAAATATGCCAAATTTTGGTGGTTTGTGACTCTCTTACTAAAGGGGGTACTTGATATACTTTGACATTATCTATGCTTCCTACTAGAAAAAAAGAAAAGGTTCTCTTCTATAAAATGAGCTAAATTATATATATATATATATATATATATATATATATATATATAT
>NW_027185616.1:25818557-25843197 GCF_028583685.1 Petaurus breviceps papuanus
TCTGGAAAAAGATGAATGTGGATATAAAGGAATATACTTTCTTCTCAGAGATACATGGCACACACACACACAAATTGACCATGTACCAGGGAATAAAAAAACTCACAATCCAGTGCAGAAAGGCAGAAATATTAAATTCATCTTTTCCAGATCATGATGGAATAAAAATTATATGTAATAAAGTGCTATGGAAAGATAGACTAAAAACTTACTCAGCAAAACTGAGTATCATGTTTCAGGGGAAAATATGGTCATTCAATGGAATAGAGAACTTTCAAATATTCTTGATGAAAAAAAACAGAGTTGAATAGAAAATTTGACATTCAGATACAAGAAGCAAGAGAAGCATGAGAAGGTAAACAGGGAAAAGAAGTCAGAAAGAACTTATCAAAGTTGAACTATTTGCATTCCTACATGGAAAAACAATAATTGTAACTTATGAAACTTTTCTTAGTATGAGAATAGTTGAAGGGAAGAGAAATGTGTGTGTGTGTACACACACACACATATACATATATGTATATGTCTATATAAGAGGGTATATAGGCATATGAATACATATGTGAGTGTATTATGTGTGTGTGTGTGTGTGTGTGTGTGTGTACAGGAATACATAGATAGAGGGCACAGGACCAATTGAATAGGAAGGGATGATACTTAAAAGGTAAAATTAAGAGGTGAGAGGGGAATATAATAAGAGGAGATGGGGAGAGATAGAATGGGGTAAACTATCTCATATAAAAGAGGCAAGGGAAAACTGGAAAGGAAGAACAGGAAGGCAAAAGAGAATGGGTCAACCTTATTCTCATTGAATTTAGCTTATGGAGGGAATGACACACACACTAAATAGGGTATCTCACCCTACAGGAGAGTAGGGGGAAAGGGGATGAGAGGAGGGATGATGTAAAGGAGGGCAGGTTAGGGGGGAGGGAAGTTGGAAGCATCCAACTTTTCCAAAGGGACAGGATCAAAGTAGAGAATAGAACAAGTTGGAGGTGGGATAGAATGGAGAGAAATGTAGTCAGTCTTTTACAATATGTTCACTATGGAAATGTTTTGCATAGCTACACACATATAAACTACATTGAATTGCTTATCTTCCCAGTAACAGTGGGTAACAAGGGAGGAAGAGAATGAATCTGGAATTCAAAACTTTCAAATCAAATGCTCAATATATATATATATACACACACAGTATTATTAATATTATTTTATATGTAACTGAGAAATAAGACATACAGGCACTGGGGCATAGAGATCCACTGTGACCTACTGGAAAATCAGAGGGAAACTGGGGGAAGATATGGGAGAGAGCAGATTGGAGGAGGGGATATCCAGTGGTATCACTATTTTGGGGTGGTGGGTAGGGGAAAAACTGGGAGAAAATTTGTAACTCAAAATCTGGCGGAAATGAAAGATGTAAATCAGAAGTTAATAAAGCATTTTTTAAAAAAGCATTTCCCTGCCCCCCACCAAAAAAAAAACAAACAAAATCATGTGACACAGTAACTATGGGGTTGGGAAGGGGTGGGAAGAGGGAGGACAAAAAGGGAAAAAAATTAGAAATGTACATAATAACTTTATTTTGTATTTAAAGGTAATGGCAAATTGTATATAATAGATTTGCAGTTTCACGTACAATCATCTTTTTTTCCTATTCTAAATGTTTTTTTTTATTTCTTAAGTTTAGAATAAAATAAATTAAATTTTAAAAATTAGTTGGGACTAATGTGTAAGAAGATTCGTAAAGTAGAAGGGGTCTGCTTTATGCTTTATGAGGAGATTTGAAAGCCAAACAGAACATTTTGTATTTGATCAAGTGAAAATACAGAGTCACAGAAATACATTGAGTAAAGGGGTTGACATGATTAGACTTGCACTTTAGGAAAATCAGTTTAATGACTGAATGAAAGATGAATTGAAGTGGGGAGAGACTTGGTACAGACTTGCATGACATAATGAAGAGCAAAGTGAACAGAATCAAGGGAACATTTTGTACAGCAACACCAATATTGTTTTAAGAACAACTTTGAGTGACAAGTGATTTTGATCATTATAAATATACAAATTAAAAATAAAGGACAATGAAAAAAGATGCTGTCTGCATCCAGAGAAAGAACTGGTAAATAAAAGTTTGTATAGAATAATTTTACAAATTATATTATTAATAACAATACATTTGAATATCTCTTAATTAAAAAAAAACTTTGTACATGTCCTATGGAATACAGCAAATGTATAATTCCTTGCTCCTCACCCTAGAAATGGCTACCATTAGACAAAAACACACACACATATATATGTAAAATAACTCCATACATACTCCTATTTATCAGTTCTTTCTCTAGATGCAGATAGCATCTTCCTTCGTATGTCCTTTGTTGTTAATTTGCGTATTTAAATAGTCAAAATAACTTATTTGCTCAAAGTTATTCTTTTTTTTGGGTCTTTATTAATTTGTTTGTTTACTTTTAGTTTACAAGATTCAGTTCCACAATTCCTTGAGTTTCAAATTTTCTCTCCCTCTCTCCCTTTCCTCCCCTCCCCCCCCCCCGCCATGGCGGCATACAATCAAGTATAGGATCTGCAAATACTTTCACATTAGACATTAGTCAGGTTATAAAGAAGGATTGTATCAGATGGAAGGAACAATGGGAAAGAGGAAACAAAACCAAACAAGAAAAAGAAAAAGATCAGGTAGTTCTTTCTAGTTCTTTCTCTGGATGTAGACATCTCTCTCCATCATGAGTCTTTTGGGGTTGACTTAAACACTGCATTGCTAAGAGTCCAGTCTATCAAAGTTGGTCATCACACATACACTGTGTCTGTAATTGGGTACAAATTTCTCCTGGTTCTGCTCTTCTCACTCAGCATCAGTTCATATAAGCCTCTCCAGGTAAATATGAAGTCCATCTGCTCCTCGTTTCTTATGGCACAATAGTATTCCATTACATGCGTATACCACAGCTTGTTCAGCCATTCCCCAATTGATGGGCACCCCCTTAATTTCCAATTCTTTGCCACCACAAAAAGAGCTGCTATAAATATTTTTGTACATATCGGTCTTCCTCCCACTTCTATGATCTCTTTGGGATACAACCCTAGAAGTGGTATTGCTGGGTCAAAGGGTATGAAATTATAGCCCTTTGAGCATAATTCCAGATTGCTCTCCAGAATGGTTGGACCAGTTCACAACTCTACCAACAATGCATTAGTGTTCCAATTTGTCCACATCCTCTCCAGCATTTGTCATTTTCCTGTTTTGTCATCTTAGCCAATCTGACTGGTGAGATGTGGTACCTCAGAGTTGTTTTGATTTGCCTTTCTCTAATCCTGAAATATGCAAATAAAATATCAAATATATGTAGCAATGGTCAGTATCTGTTTATAGATGTTCTGCTTATGCATATAAAATATAAAAAACAAGCAAAAGTCAATTGTGATCTCAATTTCAAGTTGAAAAACATTAATACAAAGCTGCTGAATCATATCTGAATTACATTTGTATTCATATTTGGATATTTTCATTGTATTTTTGGATGATGTGAAGATCAACAAGAAAGCCAGTTTGATTGAATAATGGAGTAGGAGAAGGGGGAAAATTTAATTGGGAGCAGGTGTGAAGAGTTTCAAATGGGAAGAGGAGTTTGTATTTGATCCTAAAAGAAAAAGGAAGACATCACAATTTATTGAGTAGGGGAGCGAAATGTTCAGACATACTTTCGAAAATCACTTTGGCAAAGGTCAGTCAACAAACATTTATTAAGTATTTTCTAGATTCCAAACATTGCGCTAAGCACTGGGGCTGCTAAGAAAGGCAAAAATGCTGTGCTTGCACTTAGTCATCTCACATTCTAATGAGAAAGATGACAAATAAATGCACATACAAAATATATCCAGAGTATATAGAATTCTCAGAGGAAAGGCACTGGGAGTGAGTGGAGAGTAGGAAATGGGAAATGTTTCTTGCAGAAGGTGGAACTTTATCTGAGTCTTGCAGAAATCCAGGGAAGTGGTAGAAGTAAAGAAAGAAAACATTCCAACCCTGGGGGACACCCAGGATACTCTATGCAAAGGCATAGAGAAAGAAGAGGAAGTGAGTGAGTGAGGACCAGCAAGTAGAAAAGTCTACCTAGATGAGGAATGGGGGAACCTGCGGCCTCAAGGCCACATGTGGCCCTCTAAGTCCTCAGCTATGACCTTTAAACTGAATCCAAACTTCACAGAACAAATCCCCTTAATGTGAAGTTGTTCTCTAAAATTTGGACTCTGTCAAAAAGCCATACCCAAATACCTAGAGGACCACATGTGGCCTCAAGACCACAGGTTTCCCACCCTTGAATTAGATTGTGAATACAGTGAATAGAAAGACAGTAAAATAATCAGAAAGGGAGGAAGGAACAAGGTTGTGAAGGGCTTTAAAAGTCAAACAGAAGAGGGGTGTCTAGGTGGAGCAGTGAGTAAAGTGTTGGCCCCGGAGTCAGAAAGACCCAAGTTCGGTTCCAGCCTCAGTCACTTAACACCCACACAAAAAAACTAGCAATGTCACCTTGGGCAAGTTACTTAACCCCAATTGCCCTCCAAAAGGCAAAAAAAAAAATCAAACAGAAGAGTTTATATTTGATCTTGGAGATACTAGGGAGTCACTGGAATTTATTGAGTACAATTTTAGGAAAAAAACACTTTGGCTGATGAATACAGAAGAATTTGGAAAGGGGAGAGATTGAAGGTTATTTCAGTACTCCAAAGAGATGTGATGAGGGTTGGCATCAGTGTGGCTGTTTGAATGAAGAGAAGAGGACCTATAGGAGACATGTTGTGAAGGTAGAAATGACAAGATTTGACAACAGACTGGATATGTGAGGTAAATGTGAATGAGAGCCCAAGATGACAGTTTCTAAGCCTGGATGATTAGGAAAATCAAGTTTAGAAAAAAGAGGGTTTTGTTTTAGACATATTGAATTTTATAGGTGTGGCACCCTCTTATTTCAGATTTGATGTTCAGACAAAATGAGACACTCCCAAGTTTTTGAACAAAGGAGAAGGTTTACTTTAACTTAACACAGGCGAGAATTGGCCATGAGGATATACAACAAAATTATAGCAGTGCTTAGCTTCTCTGGATGAGGCTCCCTTTGTCTCGTTAAAATGTGTCTGGCTAGTAAGTCATAAGAGTATAATGACACCTGTGATGTCAGACACCCACCAAGACCTCAATTAAACCACACTGGGACTTATTAGACCCAAAAGCTGCATCAGAAAAGCTATGGCCAATTGGGTATGTAAAGGAAAGAAGTTGTTTCAGTAAGTCAGGCAAGCTTTATTAGGAAACTGTTAGTCCTATCAAATTGAGATTGAGATGTCTATGGCTCATTCATTGTAGCTAGCAAAAAACAATTTGTGACATAGGAGATTAGTGATGGATATGAGAATGATAAATATAAAAGTCATAAATGAACCCATGTGAATTGATGACACCACTAAACAAAATAGTATAGATCAAAGATTCTTAACCTGGGGACTATGGAGTGCCAGACCTGGAATCAGGAGGACCTCAGTTCAAGTCCTGCCTCAGACACTTATTAGCCATGTGACTCTGGACAAGATACTTAACCCTGTTTGTCTCAGTTTCCTCATCTGTAAAATGAGTTGGAGAAGGAAATGACAAATCACTCCAGCATCTAGACCCCAAATAGGGTCACAAAGAGTTGGACACAACTGAAATGATTGAAAAATAACACCAACATGGACCTCCATAGAATCTAAAAATAGAGTTCAGGGCTCATGAAAAAGAAAATTACATCTTTATTTTCACTAACTCATTTTCTTTCATTTGTGGATAATTAAAACAAGTCAGTCAGTTAAGAATTTACTAAGTGACTATTCTACACCAGCCACTGTGCTAAGTGCTACAGGTGCAAAGAAAGGAAAATGACAGACCCTTTTCTCAAGGAACTTACAGTGTAATGAGGGAGACAACAAGCAAGCAACTACATACAAATAAGATATACGCAGGATACATTTGATATCAACAATAGTGGGATCAGGAAAGCCTTCTTGTAAAACATGGGATTCTGCCTGGGATTTAAAGGAAACCAGGAAAAACAGAAGGCATAAGTAGAGGGAAAATGCCAGGTTTTGAATGCCAAACACTGGAATTCATGTTTGATTCTGGAAGCACTGGAGTTTGCTGAATAATGGAATAACATGTTCAGATCTGTGATTTAGGAAGATTAATTTGATAGCTGATTGGAGGATGGAGTGAATTGGGAAAATACTTGAGGGAGGGAGAAAAATCTGGTGGCTATTGCAATAATCCAGTCATGAAGTAACAAGGGCCTGCAAAAGGATGGTTGCAATTTCAGAGGAAAACAGGTACCACATACATTATTTTGAGAAAGGGATATGCTTCACCGGACTGTCAAATTGTCTATGACACTCACAAAAATGTTAAGAACTCATGACGTAGAAGGAAAAGAGAAGAGGGTCTAGCACAGAACCTCAAGGTTGGCAGAAGAAGCAGTAACTATGGTTAGTGAACATGCTGTTGATAAAGATTAAGCAAAGGAGAATGACAAGTAAGTAGATAGACTGTTAGATTTCATTTCCTTCAAAGTGCATATTAAATGCAAACTCCTTCAAGAGGCCTTTCTTGATCCCTCCTAAATGCTTTATACTTATTTTGTACATAGATTTTATATATGTATACATAAGTACTTATATTACATAAGCTTTCTCCACTGATGAACATAAGTATTTGAGGGTAGGGACTGTTTCTTTTATTTTTTTAAAATGTCCAGGCCATAGCACAGTGTCCAGCCCATAGTAGGGGCTCAAAAAATGCTTGTTGAATGAGTAAATCAAGGTTTTCTCTGACTAGGAGAAAACTCTTATTCATCATTACTTCACAACTAAAAGGAAAAGGGGAAGGGAACAAGCATTGTCAAGTGTTTATACATATACCTCATATAATCCTCATAATAACCCCGGGAGGTAGGTGCTATTATTATCCCTAATTTTATAACTGAGAAAATTGGAGACAGACATCAGTTTGAAACATTAGAAATAGGTGCCCAAAGTCACACAGCTAGTAAATGTCTGAGATAATTTTTGAACTTAGGTCTTTCTGACTCCAGGCCTTCTACTCAATCCATTGTACCCTCCATAAGCCTAAACAAAGGATCATTTTAAATATCCACACTTAAAAGCATGGAGACCTTAGAACTGACACTGATGTCCGACCTATGAGTCAGCATCCTTTTATGGGTAAGTCACTTGCCCTCACTATCGATAAAATGAAGAAGTTGGAGGAGTTCCAAACTCCCTTCCAGCTCCAAATTTCTGAACTTATATTATTATAGCCACCTAACTTTGCTGTAGCCTGAAATAATTAATGTGTAGGAGGGCAACCTGGTAGCCAGAAATAAGTAAAGTTCTTTAATGGGAAAGCATTGTAGATTTTGAGCCTTAAAGCCATTATTAATCAATAGCTTAATCAATAAACATTTATTAAGCATTCACTGTGTGCCAGGTACACCACTGGGAATATAAAAAGAGATATGAGACAGTACTTGCCCTCAAGGAAATTATTAGAAACTCTATACCCTCTAGAATTACATGTACAGAGGCCATTTACTCATCTACATTGTACAAAGTAAGAACCCTCGTTTCTCAAATATCTTCCACAGATGTCCCAAATCCCCCCAGTAGTGATCCATTTCATTGTGTTAATCATTGTCATTTCTCTCAATCCCACTTTTAAAGTGAAAGTATTCCATTTCACCATATTAACATCATATTTCATATGAGTCGATCTGAGTGTTACCGGTGATGGGAAAAGAAGAGACTTCATGGGGGCCTAAGGAATCTGGGGAGGAGGGGATACAGGTGCACCTGCTAATTTGACCCTGAGGTCACTAATCATCTTCGTTGCACACTAGATTGCAATATCTCCACAAAGCACCTATTTCTCGAGTTTCTCTTAAAAATACACACTAGGTGGCAGGCCAACACTTGTGTGTCATCTAGCCACGCTTTGCACACTTCCTCCCACCCTCCCCCATCACATGTGAATAGAAAACTAAAATGTATTACTTGCCAGGTTATTTAGGGCAAGCAAACTCTTGAAACGGCCATAATAAACCAAAAGGATTTACTATTGTAACCTTTTGTGCTCAAATTACATCAACATGATTTCTACTCAGAATATAGCAGATGCTAAATGCTTGGAGTTAAATCTTTGAACAATAGGACAAGGGATCAATCAAATATTTTGTGAAATCATGGCACCATTAGGAAGATAACGTTTTATGGAATTCAAGAATGGGAGAGCTGAAAGATGCCTCAGTACAAATGATCACCAGATGTGGAGCCACACTATCTGAGCTGAAGTCCCAACTATGCAACATATTAATATCAACTGTGTGATGTAGTTCTGCTTCTTACTACTTTTGTAATCACAGGCCAATAACTGTCTCTGTAATTTCAGTTTCTACAACTAGATGTCCTCAAAGGTTTTTTCCAGCTTTAAATCTTATAAACCTCTTTATTTTAAAATGTAAAGCATTTGTTATGCACTTACTATATCCTAAGCCCTGGGAATACAAATACAAAAAGGAATTGTCCCTCAAAGAGTCACTGCCCTACCATCAAGGAACTTATGTGCTAATGTGAGAAGATATAAAAGGGAACTGAAAAGAAGGGATGGTAGTGTGGGGAATCCTGTATTTAGTGGGGTTAGAAGTGAACCCAACTAATCTAGGAACTGTAACGGTGGGGGCATTTTCAGCATGAGAAAATAAATATCACTGGGGTGGAGGTGGAAAAGTATGGTGAATGAGGAAAATATTAAGGAACTAAAGCCCAAGGAGGTGAAATGACTTACTCAAGGTCACATACATAACTAGAGATAAAGCTCAAATTAGCTAATCAAAGTCTTCTGGTTGTAATCAACTGCTTTTTTCCATTAAACCTTATAATTTTAGATAAAAGGATGGAGTTTCTATCCATTTCTTTTTTATTATAGTTTATAAATTATATATATTTATATATATAAATTATATATATTTCCAAACATATATATATATATATATTTGGAAATCTTGTGAGGAAAGTATAAGTGACAATATAATATGCACAACTATTATTATTATATTTATTAATTTATGTCATTTAAAGTTAAAGAAGTTTTTGAGACTTGTCGACGTGAAGAAAAGATGGTAGGAAGGAAGAAGGAAGGAAGGAAGGAAGGAAGGAAGGAAGGAAGGAAGGAAGGAAGGAAGGAAGAAGACAAAGCAGCAGGTCATCATTTCCATTCCACAAAGAGAGGATCCTTGGTCCTTCTTCCCAGAATATCCAAAGATGCACAGAGTCTTAGCTCTTCACTAATTGAAATCAGGTACAAATGCAATAGAAAATGACATTTTACATATCACTGAATCCTTTCATCGTAGACTGGGGCAAGTTTATTGTCAACATATGGCCACTGCATAGGTATTTGCCCCAAAAGTTTTATTGTTATATCAGATATGGGTGTGTGTTTGTGCACAAATGACTTGGTTATTGTACATAAAGTGAGGAGACTTATGTAGGCTGGATCCAACTTAATGAGCTCTCAGAAAGATTGTAGTCAGTCATTTATCCAATTGGGACAACAAAATTCATTGAACGCTTGCTTTGCACAGAACAGTGCTTGGAGGGGCTGTAAAAATGAAGTGTAATGGGGGCGGCCAGGTGACTCAGCGAGTAAGAGCACCATCCCCAGAGTCAGGATGACCTGGGGATCAAATCTGGCTCAGATACTCAGCACCACACCCAGAAATAACTGGCCGTGTAACCTTGAGCAAGTTACTTAACCCTGATTGCTTTAAAAAAAAATGAAGTGTAGTGGTATATAATGATCATTGACAACAGAGAAAAGGCAGAACCATTTATTTATTATTTGTTTTTGGAGAGAAATGACCTTTATCCTGGCAATGGCCAGAGGTGATATTCAAGACAAGTAATAGAGCACCTAAACAAATCAAAGTCACCTGGCCCAGAGTGTCTACGTCCTTGAGTACGGAAAGAACTGGGAGATGTGATTACTTATCTATGGTCAGTGCCTTGAAAGATCATGGAAAATGGGAGATTTTCCACAATATTGAAAAAGGGAAAATGTTCTATAAAAATAAAGTAGGGAGAGAATCTGTGAACTATAAGCCAGAAGATGACTTTAAACCCTGGAAAAAGAACAAATCATTCAACAAATCTATAACCAAGCATTAAAGAGGTGGTTGGTAAATATCTCTAAAGGGCAATCGATTATAAAGAGCCAGCATGACTTCATCAATAAGTCATGCCAAATTAATGTCATTTTCTTTTTGGATAAGAGTTCTAAGCTTGTACATAAGTTGAATAATATTAATAGAGTTCATCTGGATTTCAGTAAATCTTCTGATAAAGCTTCATCTGCAAACTGGGATGATTTGGTTCTGTGCCCCATTGTGAAAGGAGGACATTGAGAAGCTGTAGAGTATCCAAAGGAGAGTAATAAGAATGGTGAAGGGGCTTGAGTCCATGTTACATGAGGATTGCTTGAAGGAATTGGATAAGCTTATCCTGAAAAAAAGATACATTGTGATCTTAAAGTATTTGAAGGGTTGTCATGGGGAGAAAAAAGTAGATTTGTTTGGTTTAGCCCCAGAGGACTGAAAGCAGGTTGAATAGAATTTGTACAGAAGTAAATTAAGGGGCAACTAGGTGGCTCAATGAATAGAGCATTCGCCCTGAAGTCAGGAGGACCTGAGTTCCAATTTGACCTCAGATGCTTGACACTTAACTAGCTCTGTGACCTTGAGCAAGTCACTTATCCCCAATTGTCTTGCCTTCCCCCCTCAAAAAGAAAGCAAAAAAGAAGCAAATTAATATTTGATGTCAGTAAAAAAAAAGTTTTCCTAAAAACTAAAGCTGTACAAAAGTGGAATGGGCTGCCTAGACACATGATAGATTCCCTCTCCTTCAAGGTCTTCAAACCTTCAAGGTCTTCAAACAAGAGGCTTGTCAAGCAATTTGTCAAATATGTTTTATTGGGAATTCCTTCAAGTTATGGACTGGACTAACTAGATGGTTGAGGAGATTCCTTTCTGCTCTCAAATTTTGTAATTCTGTGAAGAAGATGTCTTTAAGGAGTAGCCAATTCCCTGGAAGACAGTGAAAACAGAAATAGGAATACATGAGAATATGTCAACCTGAACGCAGAAATATATAGATACACCATTCCAGTTGCAGAAATGCATGTATAAATAAGTGCTGGAGATAATGCAAGTGATCAGAGGTGAATGGAGGTAGGTGGAGTTAGACGCAGATTCATGGGATGCAAAATATGTCACTTAAGTGAATGCTAGGAGTTTTTACCATAGCCTTGTGATCCATTAGTATAACTCGAGGCTTAAATGGACCAAGATAGTCTTTGGGGGCCTCTGACAAATTTCTCTTCTGTTCATTTTTGCACATCAAGGCTTTCCCTGGGAATATTAGTATTTTGCTCAGGTCTCTCTAAGGAAGCTCCAATGCAAATACTCAAGTTAAGAAAATATTTAATACTGATTTGGTAAACTATGCAAAAGATCATAAAACTTTCACACCTGAGATCATAAGAAGTCAAGACAACTTGGTTTCTCTCTATGGTGGCCCTCTGCCTTTCTGTTCTTTTAGTGACCCTAAACTTGTCTCTTAAACCAAGTGTCAATATGTTTATATAAATATTTTTTCTGATAACAATAACTCATACATAGAATTCTAAAGCTTAGAAGGTATTTGACACATGTCATCTTATTTAACCCTCACAACAATTCTGGTGGCAATCTCACATTTTCTTCCCCCTCTTTTGGAGACAGGGACATACCTTCTAGCGGTCCTTCAAGGACAGAATTTTAGTATGCTATACTCAACAATTCCATGCTGCAAATTTATTTATATAGTTTCATTTGGTAAAAGTTATAACTTGATAGAATAGCTATCTGAAATTGCTAACAGACAGTTCTCCAAAATTTTCTCACATCTTTCTTATTTCAGTGAGATAAAAAACTTTCCTCAAACCTCTTTTTCCAAAGTCTCAAACCCTTAACTTCACATGGAACTCTATCTTTTTATAAAGTTCCATCCATTCTCTTCTTATTTCTACTTGTTTCAATCTCCCTTGTAGGCCTCTTTCCCCCCACTCATAGCAGACTTTGATTAAAGTACTATAAATTTCAGAAGTGCATCTTTCTTTTTGTACTCTGATTCAACACTTTATTTTGCTCTCACTGCTTTTCCTAAGTGGCAGTGGATAGAGTAACAGGCCTGGAGTCATGAAGACCTTAGTTCAAATATGGCCTCAGATACTTTTAGTTCTGTGACCCTGGGCAAGTTAATTAACCCTGTTTGCTTCAGTTCTCTCATCTGTAAGATAAGCTGGAGAAGGAAATGGCAAACCACGCCAGTATAATTACCAAGAACCTCCCCCAGCCCCCAAAAAGGGTACATAACTGAGAAATGACTAAACAACAAAAACTTGGACCTGAAGTTAATTTCATCTTGTTTCCCAATCAGATTCCTTGCTAACATTCCTTTGAATCTCTCCCCTACAGATTTTCTTATATAATACCAATTAATTGCTAAGGTCTTGCTTCTCAAATTGCATAGTCTTTCACAATTTAGGCGATTTAGCTGCTAAAGTTGTTTACTTAAACAATTAAATTCTATTGAGTCATTTCAAACTAGTTTCAGGTCTGTTTATTCTCTAGTTAGTGAAATTACTCTCTTCCATTACATTAAAATAGCAAATCTCACGTCCTGCAGGGAGAAGAGAGAGTAATAGAGACACGTGCTGATTGCTCATAATTTTAGTCCTGGCTGCAAACCTTTAAAATTCACTTAGATAATTTTAGCAGTTACAAAAACCTTTGAAAATTTAGAAATTTACAGTAAAGATGGTACATTTCAGTTTCAAATTTAGTCTTTAATTAGTTTATGATGCCATAAATTTCTACAAACCAGGAAAAAGATTTCCTTTCTTTTCTCATCTGTCTTTATCTCCATAATGTCCAACCTGACCAGGGTTGTGAAAATACAGAAAATGAAAGAATCTGCCAGTTTTTTCTCCTTATCTTTCATCGGAAATTTAATCAAAATGTCAGTGTTACTAAATCCTTATTATTTTATGAATAGCTAGGAGAGGTATTAGAAGAAGCTAATCACCAATATGGTCTTCCCCACCCTCCTAAAGTCCTTTTCTGTGCTTTTTTATAGCAGTCTTTATGACTGCATCTTCTCCTTCAGAATTCTCCAATGTAATTAACCATGTGTACACTAGAGAACTTCCAAAGAGGAAGTCGCCATCAAAGCTCACCTCATGTCTTGCCAAATATGTTTCCCTAATTCACTCATCTAGCGTCTTTTCAAGTGAATGCATATAAAGATGGTTTATCAAAATCACACCAGACAAGATGAGACACAGATAGCTGATAAGGTGATCCTGGTCCTTTTCTGGCAAGTCTTAGTGTTAAACTAGAAGCCCTGGCTTTTGAGTCTTGTGTCAAAATTCCATGTTCACCAGGATATAAAAGTGGCTACCAGCCAGTCTCAGACCAGGAATCTCAGGAAGGGTGGAGAGAAAAAAAGAAAACTTTATATAAAGGATCAGCTTAATTTTAATGAGTTTGTTACAGATGCTTCTATAAATTGATCAAGTCAAAGAGATAATTTATTTGAGGATTAGGAAATCTTGGGCTAATTCTAACCTGCCTGATTCTTTCTTTGGGCTAAAGTCAAACATAACCCCTTAGTTTTCTGGGATCCCAGAGTTCTCAATCCTAATTCTACTAATCCAGGGCCATGACTCTGTTCAACCCAAATCCTAGGGGACTCACTACATTTTTACTATGTCCATTTTAGTCCCATGTTGATCTGGTCCTGATTGGCCTCATGTAGGGAGTAGGAATTTTGAGTTGCATATCAGCAGTTAAACATAAACATTCAAATTTGGGGCATGCCAAACATGAGATTTGGATGAACCCAAGACAAGACCTGAGAAGACCCTGGGTGGGATCTAAGCACTCTTTATAGCCATGTGGCTTCCCTGGAGCATCTCTGAGGCCATCCTGAGCTCTATAGTAAGGTTTTGGGTTGGACAATTCTTAGTCATGTACAGTTAGATTCAAACAATGTTAATAATGAATGAGGTTTTCTGAACAATATAGTAAGCTATTTTTTTCCACAACTGCCAAGGTCATATTGCTAATAGGTGTCTGAGTCCAGATTTATACTCAAGTCTTCCTTATTTCAGGTTCACCATCTAACTACTGATGATGTTACATGGTATTGAGTCCACAGTGCCCTGTGGAACAAAAATAGCTTATTATTTATCTTTTATTAATATTGTTTGAACTTAGCGTTATGTGACGTTGAAATTACATAACACAAAACATTACTTTAAAGATGACCTCAGGGGTGGCTAGGTGGCGCAGTGAATAGAGCTCTGGCCATGGAGTGAGGAGGATTTGAGTTCAAATATGGCCTCAGACACTTAATACAAAACCTAGCCATGTGACCTTGGGCAAGTCACTTAACTCTAGTTGCCCTCTGAAAAGCAAAAAAAGAAAATAAAAATGACCTCAGAGATGCTCCAGGGAAGACAGATGATTAGAAGGAATAATTTGATTCCATTCTATGCTTGTTTTGAATCCACTCAGGTCTTGCTTTGAGAACATCCAAAACTTGTGTTTTGAGTTCCCCAAATTAAAATGAACATTTATACTTCTGTCCTGACATATATCTCAAACTGCTCTTCTCTGAAAACTACCTACTGTCTATAATGAAATCAATCAGGTCCATAATGTGACCTCACAAAGACCTGGGAGGGAACCACAACTTTTTCTAGCTCTCTCCTTTACCAAATGCCCTAATAAAATTCTTTTGAAAATGATTTCAGATTTAGGGGTTTGTTCTTGTGATTGACAATTATGATGATAGTGATGGGAGTCCCTGGTGGTTGTCCCAAGTAAATTTGAAAGCTCTCCCAAACTGTGGAAGTTAAGTGAGTCTCTGTGATCTAGTATTGAACACAGGCAAGATCTGACCAATATGGGATCAAATTGGACATGATGAGTACCTGGTGAGTTCCCTTGGGTTCAGGTCAAACATAGTTAAGGTTTCAGATTAGTATTGAGACTGTTACTATGGATCTTTGAAAGTATACTAACTAAAAGCAGTAAACTCTAAAGTTTGAGTTGCTAACAACAAATGGTCCTCTGGAAAATTGATATTTTGATTGTTTGCATTTGTGTTTATAAATTAATATTTGATTTGGTTGAAATTCATCCCCAAACTCAATTATGATGTGAAATAATTTAAAATTATATGTTCACCTATTAGCATAATTGTGATAAATCAACACAATGCCAAATATAGTTGATATCCGACATTAAAGTAATAGGCTTGGGACTATAGGGATTTGGAAAGCCTGAGTTAAAATCTAGCCTCAGACAATTACTAACTGTGTGACACCAAGTAGGTCCTTTCATTTCTGTTTGCTTAATTTTCTTCATCTGTAAAATTGGGATAATAAAATAGCACTTACCTTTAAAGGTAGTTATGAGGGTCAAATGACATAATAATTGTAAAGTGCCTGGCACATAGTAAGCAAATGCTCTATGAATGTTAACTATTATTATGTTTTATAAGGAGTTTATCTATACTCTATTCTGATTTTTTAAAAATGTGATTGATATGGAATGTTAAGTTGAGAAAGAGATGAGAGATTTTCTAAATGAAAGAATTCAGAAATGTATTCAAATGAATTGATGTTATTTAACTGGTAAAAATTTTGTATTATAATTTTAAAATTAATAATGATGTTTCTGATATGATTAGGCTTCTAATATTTCTTATATTGTGATTTTTTGAGAAATTATTGTATAAAAATGCCATTAATTTGAAAAAAAAATAGCCAGAGGATGTTACAATTGCATCATTAGAAAAGTATCTTCTCTTTTAATTTCAATGCTGTTAGATTATGAATTGAGGGGTTAAAAAATGTGATCACAAAGTTTAAAACTGCTAAGTTTTTAACTGAGCATAGTTGACTTAAAAATGGTTAATAATTGTTGTTTATGGAAAAAAGCACTACAGACTTGGTAAATTATCCTTATTTGTGAAGCTCCTTGGTACTTTCTATTTGGGTAGGGTCATAAGATTTTATCAGTCCCATACTGATAGTATGTTGCAAGGTTTTAAAATATATATATATATTTTCCAATTACATGCAAAAACTATTCTTAAAATTTGAGTTTAAAATTTTTAATTCCCAAATTCTCACCTTTTCTCCTTCTGTTCTCCCCTCCCTGAGATGGCAATTTGATATAGGTTATACATGTATTATAGGAATGTGAATTTTTAAGATCTTCCCTGCTCCTAGGTTAAGTGCACCTGGAGCCTGTGGTGGGAGGCTTGCTTTTCAGGAGATACTTTGTGATTGGCAGTGGGGTCAAGAGGGTTGTTACATTCTCTGAGCCAGGAGAAGGCTATATAAACCCTGTTGTGAGACTTTGTTTTGGGGCTCACTTTGAGGAGTGTTGTGTGATTTGACCAGATGAGACTCTGCACAGCCGTTGAGAGAGCCCGCCTTTGAAAACCCAGATGTTGATGCTTCCCTCTCTGGTAACTGTGATTAGGTATGGATGTATGGAATGGTTGGACAGTTTGGAAGCCTGTCTGCCAAAATGTTTCTCTGTCTTGTAACTTCTGCTTGTAACCTCTGTATACTCTGAAGTTTGGAGTGCTGACCTTTTTTCCCCTGAGCTAGATAAACAATATATGTTTGATTGATTAAAGCAAGATTGTTAACTCATTTTGAGTTGCCTTCCTTTAGCAAAGCAGATCTAAGTACCTGTGTTGGCAGCCACCCTAGGTATGCTACTTGCTGCTACAACATGTGCAGTCATGCAAAACACATTTCCATATTAGTTGCATTATGAAAGAAAACACAGAAAAAAATGAAAAAAAATAAATAAAGTGAAAAATATTATACTTCAATCTGCATTTACACTCCATCGATTCTTTCTCTGGAGGTGGAAGGCATTTTTCATCATAAGTCTTTTGAGATTGTTTTGGATCTTTGCATTGCTGAGATAGCTTAGCCATTCACAGTTGATCATCATAAATGAACTATCCAGTTCACTTTACAAAAATTCTTGTGAGTCTTTCCTTTTTTTTCCTGAAAGCATCTTGCTTGGCATTTCTTATTTCTCAACAGCATTCCATCACAATCATATCCCATAACTTCTCTGGTCATTCCCCAACTGATGAATTCAATTCAGCTTCCAATTCTTTCCCACACAAAAAGAGATTCTATGATTATTTTTGTACACATGAATCCTTTTCCTTTTTAAAAAATTTCTCTGGGATACAGACCTGGTATTGCTGGGTCAAAAGGTATGTACAGTTCTATACCCCTTAGGGCAGAGTTTCAAATTGCTCTCCAGAATAATTGGATCCATTCATAATGCCAACAACAATGTATTTCCATTGCAATTTTCCCACATTCCCTTCAACATTTATCATTTTCTTTTTTTCTGTAATATGTCTGATAAGTGTGATGTGGTTCCTCGGAGTTGTTGTGAAGGTTTAAAGTTACAAATTGGTTTGGTGAAAAACTAGGATCTCTCATAGCTGAAGCAAAATGACTGACAGAGTTGCTTATATTAAATAGTTTTATATGGTAGGTTGACTATCAGTTATGAAAATTATGAACATATACCTGCAATAGTATGCATTGAAGTTATATCTCTAAACCAACTTATTATTAACAGATGTTAGATTAAAATATTTTATTTTAATTTTAGAAATTATTAAGCAAGCCAAGATGGTAGAGTAAGCAAGTCCATCTCAGTCTCCTTTATAAACCTTGAAAAACCCAGGAAATACCACCCAGAAAAAATCCTGGAACAGTGGAACCAGAAGAAAGATGGGGGTTAGTGTTTTTTTAGCTTATGAGGTAGGGGGATTAATAAGAAAGATCCTTCTTGCTGTGCTGAAGGGAACTAGTATGGGATGGGAGGCATCCCAGCAAGCCAGTTGAAGCCCCACTTCAGCAAACCAGCAGGAGATCCTGAGGCCCAGGGTGGTGGAACCAGCAAATGCAAACACCAGGACCCCTGCATGCCTTTGCTTAGCTAGGGGAATCAACAGATGCTAGATTGAAGAGCTACTACTTGCATCACAAATGGGTGTCCACTAGTGGCTGAGTCTATGCATCCTCTATCACAGCTCCTGGAGAGGGGAGACCTCCAGTGATCAGACCATGACAAGACCTCACAACCTTCACTGTAGTCCCAGGACATGCAGAAAGACTTCACCAGGCCTTGGCACACACCAGCCACCACCAACAGCTCCAGCTCAGTACCAGGTAAGCCACAGCATTATACAGCTTCCAGCTGCCAGAACCTGAGGTTCAAGCACACAAAGTCAGTAACCAGTACCCTAGGTCCCAGCACAAGAAGCCTGGGATAGCACCCCTTGTGCTCCAGAAGTAGAAATGAACTTTAAAAGCCAAGGAAAAGGTAAACACAATGAGCAAAAAGCAACTTAGAAAAGCAAAGACCATAGATTCTTACTATGAAGACAGGGAAGATCAGAACACAAACTCAGAAGAGGACAGCATTGTAACTATACTCACGTCTGACACCTCAAAGGAGAAGATGAAATGGTCTCAAGGCAAAAAAGCCTTCTCTGAAGAGCTTAAGAAGAATTTAAAAAGCCAAATTAGAAAAGTAGAAGAAAAACGAACAATTCCTGTAAAAATACAATTGACAAAATAGAAATAAAATTATCTGAAGAAAACAACCTCTTAAAAAGTAAAATTGGTCAAATGGAAAAAGAGGTACAAAAGCTTACTGAAGAAGACAATTGGTCAAAAATTGGAATTGGGTAAGTAGAAGCTAATGACTCTATGAGGCATCAAGAATCAGTCAAACAAAATCAAAAGAATGAAAAAATAGAAGAAAATGGAAAATACCTCACTAGAAAAACAACTGACCTGGAAAATAGATCCAAGAGAGATGATTTAAGAATTATTGGTCTACCTGAAAGCCATAATGAATGAAAGGACCTGGACAGTACCTTCCAAGAAATCATCAAGGAAAACTGCCCTGAGGTCCCAGAACCAAAGGATAAAATAGTCATCGAAAGAATCCACTGAACACCTTCAGAAAGAGATTCCAAATTGAAAATACCAAGGAATATTGTAGCCAAATTCCAGAATTATCAGATCAAGAAGAAAATGCTGTAATTGACCAGAAAGAAACAATTGAAGTGCTGTGGAACTACAGTCAGGATCACAGAAGACCCTGTAGCTTTTACATTAAAAGATCAGAGGGCTTAGAATATGATATTTCATAAGGCAAAGTAGCTTGGACTACACCCAAGGATCAACTACCCAGCAAAACTGAGCACAGTCTTTCAGACAAGGAAATAGACATTCAATGAAATAAGGGAGTTCTGTACCTTCCTGATGAAAAGGTCAGAGCTCAACAGAAAATTTGATCTTCAAATGCAAGTCTCAAGAGAGGCATAAAAAGGCAAACAGGAAAGAAAAAAAATGTTATTCAATAACAGCAAACTGTTTGCATCCCTACATGGGAAGATAATACTTGTAAACCTTGAGAATTATATCTTTATTATGACATTTAAAAGGGATATGCATAGACAAATAGTGTGGATACAAATTCACTGATGTGATGATAAAATTACAATATGATATAATTCTTATAAACTCAGTTCTCTATATATTTTAGAAACGAAGCCTTTATCAGAGACACTGGTTGTAAAAATTCTTTCCCATTTTTTTCTGCTTCCCTTCTAATACTGTATAGAACATCATATTCTTTTTTTATTGAGCATCGCTCCTTTATTATAGTGAACAACAAAAAAGGGGGAGAGGTTAGTACAGTTATGCTAACACTGATGAGGTGGCTGGACATAAAGTGGAAGGCAAGTGGACACTGAGACACACTTAAACATGATCTAGGGGCATTTTCCTGTCACAGAACAGAGCGGGGGCTATAAAACACACAATGAGATGTACTCGTCCACCCCTTAGAAATCAAAGAACTCTTCCTTCTCTGATGTGTTTGAAATCTCTGATGACTACAAAGAGGGACAGTTTAATTTCAAAAGTCACTAATAACCAGCCTAGAAGGGTCTTTTGTGAAAGCAAATGTGACAAACATTGGGACATAATCTCAACCTCCCAGATCCATTTTTCTTGAATTAGGGAGGAAATAAGACTTTCATGATTTGTTAAATAACCACCCAAGTTATAGGTAGCTTACTACAACAGCCCTTGAGAGGTCTGCCCTACTTGCAGGACTGGCTCCTAGCAATAACTGGACTAATTGCTTCTTTCAACTCCCCACATTGGTCACTTCTTACTATGTGCCCATCCCTAACCCCTAACTAAGTCCTTACTGAGCCAAACCACCCAGGAGGCATTTTGACTAATGTGGTTGAGGGGAAGGGCAACAAGAGAGAAAAGAATTGGTCTGAAACAAGGAGGAAATGAGAAAAGGAGCCATCAGTCCCCCACCTGCAGCTGTGTGTTGTGTTCCCTAAAGTGATGGTCAGTATGTGGAGCAGGCAGGGCAGAGATGTGGTGGGACAGTGAGAAGGGAAGGACCTGGCTACTGCTGGCACATGCTGGTAGCCTGCTTTCACTTCTTGGCCTTGCCTTGGGCTGCCACAGCCTCCATGGCTTTGCCAACGGTCTCTTTATCCCCGAGGAACTGCATGGGCTTGACTGGTTTCAGATTCTTGTCCAACTCATACACGATGGGAATGCCAGTGGGAAAATTCAGCTCCATGATTGCTTCTTCAGACAGACCCTCAAGATGCTTGACAAACCCTCAAAGAGTATTGCCATGAGCTTCAATCAGAACACGTTTTCCTTCCTTGATCTGGGGACATTTTCCTCATCCCAGAAGGGTAGAGCCCAGGCAATGGTGTCTTTCAGGCTCTCACAGGAGGGCAGCTGATCCTCAGTCAGATCTGCCTAGCGAAGGTCCTTGCTGACGTTGCTGTGGAAGGGGTGGTCAGGCTCCACTGGAGGTGGTGGGATGTCACAGGATCGTCGCCAGGCCTGCACCTGGGCCTCAACATGCTTAGCAGCTGTCTTCGCTTTGTTGAGGCCAGTCTGACCTCCATAGTGCCGCTCATTAAGGTGCCAAGTCCTCACTACAGGCAACCACATCTGGCCAATGGCATCTAGTACTGTCCAGAGAGTATGAATTGCTCTCTTCTGGACAGAGGTGAAGCAGATAACAAATTCATCGCCAGCATCTCTCAGTGCTTGGCCGCCACGCTTGGCCTCCTTGTGCCCAGTGGGGCTCAGGTCTGCATCGTACCAGCCGCTGAAGTGGTTCTCCAGGTTCCAGGCACTCTCTCCATGCCGAATCAGCACCAGATTGTATGCGGCCATGGAGGGGCAGTGGGGATCGAGGAGACAGGCGAGCACTCTAGAATATTATATTCTAAGGCCTCTGAGTTTATAAGAATACAAGTCATTTCCCAATTGATAAATAGTCAAAGGATATGAACAGGCAGTTTTCAGAGGAAAAAATTAGTTATCTACAGTCATATGAAAAAGTGTTCTAAATAACTATTAATTAAAGCAATACAAATTAAAAAAAACATCTCTGAGGTACCACATCACACTTCTCAGATTGGCTTAACATGACAAAATAGGAAAATGATAACTGTTGGAGATGTGGGGAAGTTGGAGCACATTCATTCTTCTTGGAGTTGTGAACTGATTTAATTATTCTGGAGAGCAATTTGGAATTATACCCAAAGGGCTATAAAATATGCATACCCTTTAACCTAGCAATATCACGTCTAGGACTGTATCCCAAAAAGATCATAAAAATGGAAAAACCATGTCCAAAAATATTTATAGTAGCTCTTTTTTTGGCGGTCAATAATTGGAAATTGAGGGGATGGCCAACAACTAGGGAATGACTAAACAAATTATGGTGTATGAATGTAATGGAATACTATTATGCTATAAGAAATGAAGACTAGGTGAACTTCAGAGAAACCTTGGAAAGACTTACATGATCTGATGCTGATGGCAGTGAGCTGAATCAGGAGAACATTGTACACAGTAACAGCCATAATGCATGATGACTGACTTTGATAGACTTAGCTCTTCGCAGCAATACAAGGACCTAAAACAGTTCCAAAAGATTCATCATGGAAAATGCCATCCACAGCCAGAGAAAGAAATATGGAGTCTGAATGCAGATGAAAGTATACTATTTGCTCTCTTTTTTTGTTTTCTTTTTTTTCTTTCTCCTAATTCTTCTCATTCATTCTAATTCTTCTATACAGCATAACTAATGTGAAAATATCTTAATAGGAATGTTTATGTAGAGCTTATATCAGATTGCATGCCCTTCTGGGGTGGGTGGAGGCGAAGGAGGTGGAGAAAATTGAAAACTTATGGAAGTGAATATTGAAACCTAAAAAATTAATAAATGAAAGAAATCAGTAGGCAATATGGATATCTGTTAGTCTAGAGGTTTACAACAAGTAGCCAGAATTTATGGCTTTTGAGCGAAGTATCATGTGTTTGTGATATGTGTAAACTCCCCAATGTGATCATGCTTAATTTCTAAATGATTGGTTTCTTCTTCAGGATGGATTCAAACTAGAAAAGATAAATTACATAGGGCCTTCTGTGTGATTATTTTTAACTGTTATTGCAACATCATGTGAAAAATAATAATCTAGACCAAAACTATGATTAGTGAAACTTTGCTATTTGAGGTGAAATCTCTTGAGACTGTATTTTGACATTGTTTTGAGTTTTGAGTTCAGATATGATTGCCGGAATCATCATTCATCCGTTATTCAAAAGAAATACTATGTGCTACCTAAAAGGAGTGTAGACTGAGAACTGTTATAAGTTAATGTCTGTGCTTGGGAAAGTTAAGGGGATGACCTTGCTAAGGCAAAAATAGGATCCTATTGACTCAGTTTGACAATTGTGCTATTTCTTTTCTAAACAGGAAAGTTTCCCACCTTGTTAATTCTGAGCCTGGCTATGATACCCCATGAATAATTTGGAATTTTACTACATGATTACTCTTAATTATGACTTTTACCTAAAATAAAGCAGAACTTAAAAGTTATATCCTGTTATGGTCAGTCTATACCCTTCAAGGGACAGTATGGATATTGTTATAAACATGTCCTTCACTTTTCTTTAAAATTTTATAAATTCCCACAATCAGGGCTGATGAATTGTAGAAGATTTTGTTGTTAAAGTACTAAAATGTCTCTGAGTTACAATACTAGTATGCAAATATGAAGGATCTTGCTGTTTCTAATCTGAATTTGTGGCCAACTTTTTATTGTAATCAGCTTGGTAAACAAGTTCTTAGATTTGCCATTTCCTTACAAGTGATTATGTATTCATAAATAAAATCAAATGATCTCATTTTCAGAAAATATGAGGATAATATGTATCCTCAAAAAGGAGGGGATAGCACAAAGATGGAAAAGTTTTCATTTTAATGGAGTAATAAGCGTCATTTTACAATAATATCAGACTTTCTCCCCTAATAATTAGGATATATATTATATATATATGTACACACATACATATATATCTATATAATATAATATTTATGTATACATGTAAAATTATGTTTCTAATGTTGCTAGTTGGGATATGAAGGCTTTGAGTGTGTTTTAGTAATAAGTTCTCAAAATTTGATCAAGACTTTTTCATTTAAAATCACATTAATAATCTTGTAAAGAAATTGTTCTATCTGTTTCCCCCCTCTTTTGAAGTGTCTTTTGATAATATTAAGAGACAGAAGGGCTCATTTTACAAGTCAGGCCTTCATGGATTCTTTTAAAGATTTTTCCTCCAGCCTACAGATGACATCGTTTATATCAGGTACAGGGTTCTAGTAAACATAGAACAAGTGATATGCATAAACTGAAATTCTTTGAGGTTTCAGGTGAATGATGGTTTTCTAATTTAATGTTGTTATAGTTATATTTTTAACGGGATTCACTCCATGATGTTCCACATGAACTAGTTACTGGAAAATCCAATTTAGAAGACTGTACTAAGTTGTATTAAGTCCTTGTTACTGGTAGATTTTAGCAACATTAAATAGTGGACTTATGCAAGTGATGTAGAATCAGAAAAGCAGATCTACTTGGAGGAGCATGAGAAGCCTTTTTCCAGAATTCTCAAGGGAAGATATTACCAGGGATCAGACAGCCAATTGGGATAGCTAAGGACTGAAGATGAAAGATTCTAATTAAATGGACATTGGGGGTGGGTTACCAGGATCAAGGATCTTATACTGTTTAATATTGATGACCATTATTGTATTGGTTTGGCTTCAATTTTTATGGTGTTTATGGTTGCATGCAAGAGAAGGTGTGTCCAAATTTTTTTTGTTTATTATTTGGGAATCAGAGTCATTCTTCTGAAACTTTTGGTCAACTGAAAGCCTTTTCTCTGTCTCTGTCTCTCTGTCTCTGTCTCTCTGTCTCTGTCTCTGTCTCTGTCTCTCTCTCTGTCTCTCTCTCTCTGTCTCTCTGT
>NW_027185616.1:25843297-25894208 GCF_028583685.1 Petaurus breviceps papuanus
TCTCTCTCTCTCTCTCTCTGTCTCTCTCTGTCTCTCTCTTTCTTTCCTTCTTCCTTCTTACCTGACCAAACCTGACTTACGGAACTACAGCATTAGCTGTTTTAACATTCCTCAGATAGATTGTTGCTGCCGTTCATTTGTGTCCAATTCTTCATAACCCCATTTGGGGTTTTCTTGGCAAAGATACTGGAATGATTTGCTATTTCCTTCTCCAGCTCATTTTGCGATGTGGAATTGAAGTAAACAAATTAAGTGACTTGCCCAGGACCGCACAGCTAGTAAGTGTCTGAGGTGAGATTTAAACTCAGGAAAATGAGTCTTCCTGTCTTGTACCACCTATCTGCCCCATATTACTCCTCAGGTAGAAGCAAAAGGGAAGTTTGAATTCCCCAAAGTAATTTAGTTATTTGTCAGCTTCCTTAGCTAACTGCATAAGGAAGAATTTCCTCAATGCTCAATTTTCTTGGTTTTCTTGGGGACATATTAATCTCCCCCTCTGTTAGTATACTGTGAATACTCAATGTATTTTGATCTGTAACCTGATATAGTTTACCTACAGAGTCTGATGAATGAGGTTTGACTCTTTAGGAGATGTATGAGATCATGATTCTGCTCAAACTAGGTTTGTTCAACTTTTATGACATTGAAGAAAGCATGGGATTATACTTTTTGTGATACTCATGCCCAGAATGTACTTGTTTCCTAATGTAAGTTTAAATTCCCTGACATATCCCATAAAACTTACTCAAATCGATCTGTTTGACTATGAGACACTGGAAAAGTGTGTCCCCAATCTGGCCCCTTAAGGAAATTCTATCAAAATCTAGTTGAGACAGGTAGTGAGGAGGACCATTGAGTGAGGCTATTTTAATGAACTTTCTTTGAAATCTTAACAGAGATTTATACTTATGCAATTATACTCTCTGTGAGAATGTTGGACTTTCAAAAGCTTTAAAGGTGGGAATTGTGGGGAAAATACTTAATAATATTTTAAACCGATCTTTATGTAGCTGTAATTGTCTAACCCAAAACCTTATTGTAGAGGTTAGACTGACCTCAGACATTCTCCAGGAAAAGCAGATGGCTTCATGGAATGCTTAGATCCCACGCAGTGCTTGTTTTTGGTCCACTCAGGTCTTGTTTTGAGTCCACCCAAAGTTTGTGTTTTGGATCCACCAAATTATATTGCATTTATAGATTATACTTACCTGTTGATAAACATCTCAAACTGAATTTCTCTGGAAACTCCCTATTGTCTATAGTGAGGTCAATCAGGCAAATATCCATATACCCTTGTCTGAATTCTGTATAATGTAACCTCATTAAGACTTGGAGGGGAGCCATACTTTTTCTTGGCTCTTCTTTGCTACTAGTTACATTATCTAATAAAATTATTTCTAAAACTGTTGCAGGTTTTAGAGCTCCTTCTTGCAACTGACACCCCCAAATTAACATTTAATGTTACCAAAAGGAAAATGGAGAGAGACATGATGGATGTTATCTTATCTTTGAAGAAATTGGTCAGAAGTGACATCATCAAAGATATGAATGAATAGAATATTAGGTAGTCTACTTGAGAAGCTATATCAGGGATTAATTTATAGACAAAATATCTAAAGGAAGGCCACCAGGACATTGGTTGTGCCTTTTGTGAAGGAGCATTGGAAGGGCATGTACAAGAATAACATGGGATGGTTTGGGATCTGGAGGGATTCCTAAATCATTGAGTTCACAGATCCAGCAATAATCAAAGAGGAGTAGTCAAACACAATTTATTCTTTCAACAAAATCTTGCTTTTATGTAATCCTTGACCATATACTTAATCCAATTTGTTTGGCAGTGGAAAGAAATACCACAAAACAAATGTCTCTTCCATAGTGCCTAATCATAGAACTGTGCGCATATGAACATAATATATAATGAACGTAATAACTGTGTTATTACTTTGGATAAATAAAGTCAAGGTGGCCAAGAATTCAACAGACATTTGCCATATTTTCTTCCAACTCTGAGCTTCAGTTTTTAAAACTACCTAATATAGTATCTGTCATTCCACAATGAATTTAAGCACCTTGAAAGCAAGGACCATTTTTGCCTTTCTTCATGTCCTATAGCTATGACTGGGGTACAGGCTATGTTCAGGGAAAACTAGCGCCTCTGATGGGAGAGTTGCTGAGTCCTTTTCAGGACTGCTTTCCACCTTTTATGCCCATTTGATTTACCCAACTCTTACCTGCGACTCCAAGAAGCTGTTGCATGTGCAGCAGCCACACCCTGGTAAACCATTTCAGCAAACAGGCTAAACTGGATTGAGAGTAACTGATGGATCTCAGATCCTTCAGTGATTTAATGGGGTGTCTACGTCAAGCATGTTCACTTCTAATTCTCTAGGCAGAATGGGTGGATGACAGCAATTTGTTCCAATATCCATGAAGGCAGGTGAATCAAAAACTGTAAAGTGCTTAGAACTTGGTTACGCATTGAAGATGCCAAGGTCATCCACTCCATCCCCAGTCACCACCAGTTATCTGACTTTGTCCTGCAACTGGACTTTTATGACACTGGAAGAGAGTGAGTCCAACAACTTCTTGAAATGACTTCAGCTTCTCTTAAGTCTTAATTATGTGAGAATCAAAATACATCACCATACCATTTAACTATTTTTACCTATCTCAAAGTCATGTGGCAACAGGTAAGTGATGAAGCATCAGGTACAGAAACACCGGGAGCTTTAGTCACAGCCCAGGCCATAGAGTCATCTTGTGATTTTTTAAAAGGTTCAAGAGACATAATGTCTGGGTAATTTAATCATTTTATTAATAAGCTAGCAAGTTATTAACAAAAGGATGGCCATTTGGCTATCTCTTTTAGACAAAAGACAATCATGGCACTGGGCTCACAGTTCATATACCCTTCAAAAAGCATGTGTTCAATGAGGGACTGCAATCAGACTCTGATTGGACAATACAATGGAAGGTGAGCTATATTAAAATGAAGGTCTGAGAGTGACACATCACCCTTGGACAAAGAAACTATCTCTGTACCAGAACATTACTAGCCTCAGGCTATCTAGATAAAAGAATCTTTCTCAACCCAAGCTTGAGTAGAACACAATGGATTTTTCCACTTTAATTCCTTGTAAGGTTTGGTGGGGTCTGACCAAGATGGAGGAGAGTTAATTCATTCTCATTATCAATAATGCCCTTCAAGAGACTCAACTTTTTAATATCAGGAATTTGGAAGAAGGGGAGAGTTCTGAATATGTACAAGATATTGGTTATTAATAATCATTTATCTTAGTATTCTCATTGGGCTGAAGCAGCAGTGGAATTTGGGAGCCTCCTGGGTATCTGAGCAGCCTTTTTAAAATTTTGCACTGTTCATATCCTGGTGAGAGGAAGGGACTAGAAAAGGTGCCCTAAAAATTATCTGCTTCACCCAACCCTGGCCTGTTATTTTGTCAGACAGGGATCCCACCCTGTGGTTGAAACAAACAAAAAAAAATCTACAAAAACTTTTGCAAAGATGATTTCACTCACTATTGGTATATGGAATGTGCACACACTTATGGATGACATGAAATCCAGCAGACCCAAAAGATTAACAGCTTTTGTCATATTTTTGTAGAAAAAGGAGTGGACAAAAGACTCTTGAAAATGTGATTGCCACTTTAAAGAAAGCACCACACACACACCACACACACCATACATGATCCCACCATGATGACCCCTGATGAGGTCTTGTTTACATGGGTTCTGTAATAATTATACTAAGTTGTTGGAGTTACACAGCAATTAGCCAATCGGAAAGGTTCCTGAAGCCCCAAATTGCCTGACATACCAGTAATCCTTTTGAAATGAATTCTAGGTGAATTTGGAGATGCCTGTACCATCCAGAAACCACAGAACCAGCCTGGACAAACTTCAGGGCAATCTTAACAGCAGCCATAGAATCAAGATCTTGCTCAGGGCTTTCTAAACATCCTGTTGCCTGGCTTATTGTGCCTACAGATATTTTCTCCCTTAACCCCTCTCTACCCACCCAAATTGTCTAGAAGCTATATTATCTCACCCTTTTCCCATTCCCCTTTGAGTTGCGGAGAACTCTCTCTCTGCTCTCTTGCAAGTTTGCTTTTGCAAGCTCTTGTCGGACAATAAACTCTTTAGCAATCAGGGATCAGACTCAGTTTCATTCCAGGTTATTTTGTGGGACCAGGGAGGGAGTGATTTTGTGGTGGGGAGTTACAGCCTTCCTTGGACAGGTCATATGAAGACATGGCAACCTTTTCATCAGTGTGTCAAAAGAGGATAAACTTGTCATTCTGGGTGACCTTAATAAAGCACTTCTGAGGGGGAGCAGTTCATTACTGACTTGAACCAGCATACATTTGGCGATAGTGGAGAAAATAGGAATGGGCAACTTAGAGAGATTTGTTATGCAGTACTGCATAACGGATGCAAGACTGACTTGATGAAAATCATGGAGAAATTTAGAAGTTGCTACATGAAAAATAAGAACTCCATAGAGTTTACCAGTAGGATAGCTCATCCATCTATAAGAAGGTGGTGATTCAGGGGCAGCTAGGTGATACAGAGCACTGGCCCTGGAGTTAGGAGGACCAGAGTTCAAATCCAGCCTCAGACACTTAACATAACACTAGACATGTGATTTGGGCAAGTCACTTAACTCCAATTGCCCTACCTTACCCTTTCCAAAAAGAAGGAAAAAAAGGAAGGCAGTGTTTAAGTCCATCAAAAATAAAGTGCAAGTAAGATGGCAGAGTAAAAAAAAATTTCCTTGAGCTCTACCACAAACCCCTCCAAATACCCCTCCAAGTAAAAAATTACTAAACAAATTCTAGAGCAGCAGTACCCACAAAATGAAAGACTGAAACAAATTTCCAGTCCTAGACAACCCGGAAAGTCAACAGGAAAAGTCTGTTGTAGTAGTCTGAAAGAGAAGTGCCATGCTGGCACAGATAATGTCCTAGAAAGCCAGGAAAAGGCTTCAGGGGACTGAATCACTGGTAGATGTGGTGGTTACCAGATTTCCCAATGCACAAAAGCCTAAGACAACTTAGAAGGGCAGTAGGACATGTCTTTGGGACCTGGGTAAGGGAGAAGCATGGTCTACCCCAGGCCTGGGGCAGCAGCAATAACAGTGGTGGCTGCTTCTGGAGCTCTTGGCCCACAGGTGGTGGGGGATCAAGTGGATGATCAGAGAGCAATTGCAGAGAAGTCTTTGCAAGTGCTGAGGCAGGATTTGCTTACTTTGTCCATTCCTGAATCTGGGTCACAGTCCTGGGTGGCAGTTCTGGAGTGAGAAGAAGTTCTAGCAATGCAGAGTTTGTGGCAGCAGTGGAGCTGGAGTCCTCCTAAGAGTTCCAAAACAGAAAAGGGTGCTTGTTGTCACTCACAGGCCAGAGCAGAGGTCAGGAGAGGAGTAAACACCCCTTCTTAGATACTTTCACCTTGGAAGAACTGAAAACTTACAGGTCCCTGGAAGTATCTCTGAAAACAACTGCACAAAACCCTTGAAACCTGAGATATTACACCCTCAACACTGGAAACAGAGTCCTACCTTAAAAAAAAATTAAAAAGACAATTAATTAGCTGGGGAAAATGACCAAATAGCAGTAAAAACAAATCAGACTATACAGTCTTACTTTAGTGACAAGGAAGATCAAAACATGCAACCAGAAGAAGGCAACAAAGTCAAATTTCTTACATCCAAAGCCTCCAAGAAAAATATGAACTAGACTTGAGCCATGGAAGAGCTCAAAAAAACTTTGAAAATAAAGTAAGAGAAGTAGAGTAAAAATTGGGAAGAGGAATGAGATTTGATGCAAGATAATCATGAAAAATGAGTCAACAGGTTAATAAAGGAGATCCAAAAAATGCTGAAGAAGACAATACCTTAAAAATAGACTTAACCCAAATGATAAAAGATGTCCAAAAAGCCAATGAGGAAAAGAATGCCTTGAAAATCAGAATTGACCAAATGGAAAAAGAGATCCAAAAGCTCACTGAAGACAATAATTCCTTAAAAATTAGAATGGAGCAAATGGAAAAGATATCTCTAAGAGATATCAAGAAATTATAAGACAAAACCCAAAGAATGAAAAAATAGAATACAATGCACAGTATCTCATTGGAAAAATAACTGACCTGGAAAAAAGATCCAGGAAAGATAATTTAAAAATTATTTCTCTACTGGAAGTCATGATCAAAAAAAGAGCCTAGACATCATGTTTCAAGAAATTATGAAGGAAAACTGCCCTGATCTTCTATAACCAGAGGGGAAAGTAGAAATTGAAAGAATCCACCAATCACCTCCTGAAAGAGATCCCCAGAAGAGAATTTCTAGGAATATTGCTGCCAAATTCCAGAATTCCCAGGTCAAGGACAGAATATTGCAAGTATCCTGAAAGAAAAAATTTAAGTACTGTGGAAACACAGTCAGGATAACTTCAGATTTAGCAGCTTCTACTTTAAGGGAACAAAGGGCTTGCAATATGATATGCTGGAGGTCAAAGAGACAGGATTAAAACCAAGAATCACCTACCAAGCAAAACTGAGTATACTACTTCCAGGGGGAAAAAAATGGGTATTTAATGAAATAGAGGACTTTCGAGTACTCTTGATGAAAAGGCCAGAGTTGAATGGAAAATTTGACTTTCAAATACAAGATTCAAAAGAAGCATGAAAAGGTAAACAAGAAAGAAGAATCATAAGAGACTTTTAATTTTATTTTATTTTTCTGTTTGAATGTATTTATTTACTTTTAGTCTTCAAAATTCATTTGCATAAGATTTTGAGTTACAAATTTTCTCCCCATATCTCCCCTACCCCTCACCCCAAGATGGCAAACATACTAAACACCCCTTCCCCTAATCTTCCCTCTCTTATATCCCCACTGTGTCCCCCTCCCCTGCCCCCTGCTCTTACTTTCTTGGAGGGCAAGATGGATTTCTATACCATATATATATCTTATTTCCTGGTTGTATGTAAAAACAATTTTTTACCATTTGTTTTTAAGACTTTGAGTTCCAGAATCTATCCCTTCTCCTCTCCTCACCCCCCACACCACTGAAAAGACAAGCAATTCAATATAGTTATACATGTGTAGTTATGCAAAACATTTCCATAGTAGTCATATTGTGAAAGACTAAATTTCCCTCCATTCTATCCCGTCCCCCTTTTATTCTAATTTCTCCTCTGATCCTGTCCCTTTTGAAAAGTGTTTGCTTTTAACTACCCAATCCCCCATCTGCCCTTCTTTCTATAATCCCCCCTCCTATCCCCTTCCCCCCTACTTTCCTGTAGTATAAGATACCTAATTATTCAGTGTGTATGTTATTCCCTCCTTTAGCCAAATCCAATGAGAATAAGGTTGACTCATTCCATTTCACCTTTCTGCTCTTCCCCTCCATTGTAACAGCTTTCTCTTGCCTCTTTTATGTGAGATAATTTACCCTATTCTATCTCTCCCTTCCTCCTTATCCAATATATTCCTCTCTCACCTCTTAATTTTATTTTTTACATATCATCCTTACATATTCAACTCACCCTTTGCCCTCTGTCTATATATACATGTACACACATACACACACACACATATATATATATATATATATACACACACACATATACCCACCTGTACATATACATACATATATATTCCCTTCAGCTAACTTTATACTGAGAAAAGTCTCATGAGTTACAAATATCATCTTTCCATGTAGGAATGTAAATAGTTCAACTTAAAAAGTTCCTTATGGTTTCTCTTTCCTGTTTACCTTTTCATGCTTCTCTTGATTCTTGTATTTGAAAGTCAAATTTTCTGTTCAGCTCTGGTCTTTGCATCAAGAATGCTTGAAAGTCCTCTATTTCATTGAATACCCATATTTTCCCCCAAAGTATTATACTCAGTTTTGCTGGGTAGGTGATAATTGGGGTTTTTTTTGAAGGGCAATCTGGGTTAAGTGACTTGCCCAAGGTCACACGGTTAGTAAGTATGTCAAGTGTCTTAGGCTGGATTTGAACTCAGATTCTCCTGACTCCAGGGCCTGTGCTCTATTCACTGCACCACGTAGTTGCCCCTGATTCTTGGTTTTAATCCTTGCTCCTTTGAATTCTGGAATATCATATTCCAAGCCCTTTGATCCTTTAATGAAGGAGCTGCTAGATCTTGTGTTATCCTGATTGTGCTTCCATAATACTCAAATTGTTCCTTCCTGACTGCTTATAATATTTTCTCCTGAACCTGGGAACTCAGGAATTTAGCTATAATTTTCCTAGGAGTTTTCTTTTTGGGATCTTTTTCAAAAAGTGATCAGTCAATTCTTTCAATTTCTATTTTGCCCTCTGGTTCTAGAATATCAGGGCAGTTTTTCTTGATAATTTCTTGGAAGATCATGTATAGGTTCTTTTTCTGATCATGACTTTCAGGTAGACCAATAATTTTTAAATTATCTCTCCTGGATCAATTTCCACATCAGTAGTTTTTCCAATGACATATTTCACATTGCCTTCTATTTTTTTTCATTTTTTTGGATCTGTTTTACAGTATCTTCATTTCTCCTAAAGTCATTAGCTTCTATTTGCTCCGATTTAATTTAGAAGGAATTATTTTTTTCAGTGGGCTTTTGAAATTCCTTTTCCATCTGACCCATTCTGGTTTTTAAGGCATTCTTCTCCTCATTGACTTTTTGGACTTCTTTTGCCATTTGAGTTAGTCTACTTTTTAAGGTATTATTTTCTTCAGTACTTTTTTGGGTCTCCTCTAGTAGACTGTT
Source organism: Petaurus breviceps papuanus (assembly GCF_028583685.1). Lineage (NCBI taxonomy): Eukaryota > Metazoa > Chordata > Mammalia > Diprotodontia > Petauridae > Petaurus > Petaurus breviceps. Next base: position 25,852,096 of record NW_027185616.1, read on the forward strand.
AACTTATTTTTTCTGATTTTCTGGCATCATTCTTATTTCTCTGCCTAATTTTTGCTCTACTTCTCTTATTCAATTTTCAAAATCCTTCTTGAGCTCCTCCATGGCTTTTGAACAGTTTATATTTTTCTTGGAGGATTTTGATAGAGGAGTTTTGACTTTGTTTCCTTCTACTGGTTCTTTGTTTTGATCATCTTTATCACCAAAAATGATTCTATATTTTGCTTCTTCCATTTGCTTCTCTTTCCAGTTAATTAATTGACTTTTGAGTTCTTTGCCACGGAAGAATTCTGCTTCCATAGTGGAGAATGCTATGTCCCAAATTTCTGGGATTTTGTGCATCTGCTGTCAGAATTTCTTTTAGGCACCCGTCTCAGAACTTTGAGGACTGCTTCTTCACAGCCTCAACAAGCTCTACCACACCAGGGCTCCTCACCCCAGGACCACTACCAAAGACTGCAACCCAGATCCAAGCAGGGCAAAGCAAGAGAATACAGCCTCAGGGCCAGTAAAGTGATTCCTATAATTGTCCTCTGGTCATCCACTTGGCTCCCCCACGATTTCTGGGCCTGGAGCTCCAGAAGCAGCCACAGCAGCAGCAGAAGCTACAATCACTTTTACTTCCCCCACCATGGATTCAGGGGCCAGACCATGCTTTTCTCTCACCCACTTCCAACAGAGTTCCTCCATTGACCTTTTAATTTCTTTTTGGTGTTTATGGGTTGAGAAGTGTGGAAACTGCCACAATTGCCAGTGATTCAGTCCCCTGAAGTCTGTTCTGGCCATCTGAGCATGGCCCATGCAGGCCTGTGCTCCACTCCCAGCCTGGTGCAATAAACACTTCCTGTTGGCCTGCCAGGCTGCCTACAGTGGGAGATTTGTTTCTCTCTATCACTTTGTGGGTTCTGTAGCACTAAAATCTGTTTAGTCGTTTTTTACAGGTATTGGAGGTCATTGGAGAGTGAGCTCAAACAAGTTCCTGATTTTGCTCTGCCATCTTCATAAGGGACTTTTTAAAGTAGAATTGTTTACACACACATCTATCTATCTATCTATCTATCTATCTATCTATCTATCTGTCTGTCTGTCTGTCTGTCTGTCTGTCTGTCTGTCTGTCTTTCTGTCTGTCTGTCTATCTATCTAGATACATATAGACACAGGGCACAGGCTGGTTTGAATATGAAGGGATGATATCTAAAAATAAAAATTAATGGATGAGAGGGTAATGTGATGGGAGAAGGAGAAAGGGAGAGGTGGAATGGAGTAAATTATCTCACAAAAGGAGGCAAGAAAAAGCTTTTACAGTGGAGGGGAAGAGGGGGGAAGTGAAAGGGAATGACAGATTTGTCTTAAGGAGGGAATAACATACACACTCCATTGGGTAGGGAAATCTATCTTAACCTACAGGAATGTAAGGGGATGGGTTGGTGATAGAAGGGAGGGCAAATGGAGGCAGGGGGTAATCAGAAGGAAACACTTTTGAGGAGAGACAGGGTCAAAGGTGAGAAAATAATAAATGGAAGCAAGATAGGATAGAGGGAAATATAGTTAGTCTTTTATAACAAGATTGTTATTGAAGTGTTTTGCATGACTGCACATGTGTAACCTGCATTGAATTCCTTGCCTTCTCAACGAGGGTGGGTGAGGAGGGAGGGAGAGAGATAATGTAGAACTCAAAGTTTTTAAAATGAATGTTAAAAATTGCTTTTACATGCAACTGGGAAATAAGATATACAAGCAATGCTGTATAGAAATCTGTCTTGACCTATAAGAAAATAGAAGAGAGGGGGATAAGAGAAGGGGAGGAGATAGAAGAGAGAGTAGATTGGGGGAAGGGGGAATCATAATGCATGCCATCTTGGAGGGGAGGAAGGGAGAGATGGGGAGAAAATTTGAAACTCATAATCTTGTGGAAGCAAATTTTGAAAACTAAAAATAAGCTAATTAATAAAAAATGAAAAAAAGTGTAAATGAATATTAGAGATATATAGGATTCTTGACTCCATAAGAAGGCAGATGAAAATCAGTTTTATGCTAATAGCAACAATTCAAAGCACTTTTATGATGCCTTTAAGGCTATTTATGTGCCAAATGCCTACGATGCCTCTCACTAAACTGAAGCAAACTGGGTTAAGTGACTTGCCCAGGGTCATGCAGCTATATTTTCCTTTTTCTAGTCTCTTCCATTGATCTGTTCTCTTTTAAAAATTAATATAAAATGTTTTAATGGATGTTATTTTGTAATATAGTCTGAGGTCTGAAAGTACTATTCCCCTTTCATTCTTACATTTTTTTCCAGAATTTCCTTGATATGCTAGATTCTGTTTTCCTTTAAATGAATTTTAATATTATTTTATTGAGTTCTATAAAGTATCTTTTTGAGGGTTTGATTAGATTAGCATTTCAATAGTAAGTGTACTGTGATATTATAATGTTATTATGTTGGCACAGCTAATTTTACTTTTTCTATGCTTGAACATTATTTTACTATTGGATTCCTGATATTGGTTAGGTTTTATAAAATTTCTTTCTTGTATTTTCTCTTCTTTACCTATATTCCACATTCTTCTCGTTTTCTAATATTCTAATAATATTCTAATATTGTTAGTTTTGTACATAACATTGAATGTTTTCCTGCCCCAAAGTAACCACAGAGAATTATATACTTTCCAAGGATTTGATTGACCACTGACATCATGAACTGTGTGAGTTTCTAGACTGGTTCATGGAGAATTCCAGAAGAGAAAAACTGGAAGGAAAGGTGACATATAAAATATGACTACAAAACACACTTTATAGAAATAAAAAGTCATAAATAGTTGGATAGACATGAATTTCTCATGGGCAGACAAATTCTAAAGTTTTCCAAAAAACTTTTAAACCTTTTAAACTTTTATTTAGTATTTAATTTTTCCCCAGTTACATGTAAAAGCAATTTTAACATTCATTTTTTAAAACTTCAAGTTCCAAATTCTCTCTCTCCCTCCCTTTCCAATCCTTTCTTAATTAGAAGGCAAACGATTCAATATAAGTTATACCTGTGTAGTAATGCAAAACATATCTATAATAGTCATGTTGGGAAAAAAAAGACATACACAAGAAAAAACTCAAAAATAAGTTTAAAAAAACATGCTTCAATCCATTTTCAGATACCATCAGTTCTTTCCCTGGGCATAGATAGCATTTTTTATCATAATTCCTTCAGAGTTGCCTTGGATAGTTGTATTGCTGAGAACAGCTGAGTGATTTACCAACTGACCATGTTACAATATAGTTGCTATTTTGCACATAGTACATATCACTTTGCATCAGTGCATGCAAATATTTCCAGATTTTTCCGAGAACATCCCACTCATCATTTCTTATAGTACAAAATATTCTGTCATAATAACATACCACAACTTGTTCAGTCATTCCCTAATTGATGGGCTTCCCCTCAACTTCTAATACTTTAACCCCCAGAAAAGAGCTGCTATAATTTTTGTACATGTACATCCTTTTCTTCGTTTTTTAAAATCTCTTTTGGGTTATAGATCTAGTAGTGGTGTTGCTAGATCAAAGGGTATGAATGGTTTAATTGCCCATTGGGTATAGTTCCAAATTGCTCTACAGAATGGTTGAATCATTTCACAATTCCACCAACAGTGCATTAAAGTCTCATTTTTCTCAATCCCCTCCAACGTTTGTCATTTACCTATTTATCCTATTAGTCAACCTAATATATATGATGTAGTATCTCAGAGTTGTTTTAATTTGCATTTCTCCAATCAATAGTGAGTTAGAGTATTTTTTCTTATGGCTATTGATAACTTTGATTACTTCATATAAAAACTGATCATATCTTTTGATCATTTATCAATTGGGGAATGGCTCTCATTTTTTAAAAATTTGACTCAGTTCTCCATATGTTTGAGAAATGAAGCCTTTCTCAGAGAAATTTGTTTCAATTTTTTTTCACAGTTACTATTGCTTACTCTATTACTCTTTATCCTATCTCTTGCCCCCGCCCAGTTTATTCTATTCTCTCTCTTCTTTCATCCTGTTTTGGTTCTGACTACTCCCTTCCCCAATCTGCCCTCTCTTCTATCCCCTCACTCTTCTCTCATCCTCTTCCTATCCTATTTTCCTGTAGGGTAAGATAGATTTTTATACCAAATTGAGTGTGTATTTTATTCCCTCTTTGAGCCACTTCCAGTGAGAGTAAGGTCACTCACTGTCCCTCACCTTTTAGCTCTTCCCCTCAACTGTAAAATTTTTTTAATGCCTCATTTATGTGACATGATTTATCTCATTCTACCTCTCACCTTCTCTTTCTCAGAGAGCATTGCTCTCTCATTCCCTTATTTTATTTTCTAGATGTCATTCCTTCATATTCAACTCATGCCTGTGTCCTCTATCTATATATACTTCTTCTAACTACCCTAATAATGAGAAATATCTTATGAGTTACAAATACATTCCTATGTAGATATGTCAACAGATTAACCTTATTATGCCCCTTATGATTTCCCTTTCCAGTTTACCTTTTTAAGCTTCTCTTAAATATTGCATTTGAAAGTCAAATTTTCCATTCAACTCTGGTCTTTTCATCAAGAATGCTTGAAAGTCCTCTATCTCATTGAATATTCATTTTTCCTTCTTGAATGTTTACACTCAGTTTTGTAGGATAGGTGATACTTGGTTGTAATCCTAGCTCCTTTGTCCTCCAGAATATCATATTCCAAGCCCTCTAATCCTTTAGTGTAGAAGCTGCTAAATCATGTGTTATCCTGACTGCGACTCCACCATACTTGAATTGCTTCTTTCTGGCTGTTTGCAATATTTTTTCCTTGATCTGGGACAGGTAGATTTTGGCTATCATGTTCCTGGGAGTTTTCATTTTGGGATCTCTTTCAGAAGGTGATCAGTGTATTCTTTCAAATATCTATTTTACCCTCTGGTTCTAGAATATCAAGGCAGTTTTTCTTGATAATTGCTCAAAAGATCATGTCTAGGTTATTTTTGTTCATGGCTTTCGGGAAGTCCAATAATTTTACATTATCTCTCCTGGATCATTTTTCCAGGTCAGTTGTTTTTCCAATGAGATACTTCTCATTGTCTTCTATTTTTTTTTCATTATTTTAAGTTCATTTTATTGTTTCTGGATTTCTCATAAAGCATTAGTTTCCATTTGCTCCATTCTAATTTTGAATGAATTATTTTTTTAGTGAACTTTTGGACTTCCTTTTCTATTTGGTCAATTCTACTTTTTAAAGCATTCTTCTCCTCATTGGCTTTTGGACCTCTTTTGGCATTTGGACAAGTCTATTTTTAAGGTGTTATTTTCTTCAGTATTTTATGGGTTTCCTTTAGCAAGCTGTTGACTAATTTTTCTTTTCTTTTTATTTTGGCATCACTCTCATTTCTCTTCTTCGATTTTTCCTCTACTTTTCTTACTTGATTTTCAAAATACTTTTTGAGCTCTTCCATGGCCTCTGACTAATTCATATTTTTCTTTGAGGCTTTGGATGTAGGAGTTTTGACTCTCTTGTCTTCTTCTGAATGTATACTTTGATCTTCCATGTCACTATAGTAATTTTCAATAGTCAAGAGTTTTTTTCTGTTTGCTCATTTCCATGGCTTATTATTTGACATTTTTTAGATTTATTTAAATTGTTTAATATTTGTGCTCAAGTTTGAAACTTCTCTGATTATTTTGGTTCTCATTGCTCTCCATTTTTTTTCATTTTTTATTTTTCAAATTATTTATTAACTTCTGATTTACATCATTCACTTACACCAGATTTTGAGTTACAAATTTTCTCCCTGTTTTTCCCCTACCCACCACCCCAAAATAGCAATGCAACAGGATATCCCCTCTTCCAATTGCTCTCTCCCATATCTTCTCCCATACCCCCTTTGACTTTTCCAGTAGGACATGGTGAATCTGTATGCCCCAGTGCCTGTATATCTTATTTCCCAATTACATGTAAAATATATTAATAATAGTTTACATATATATATACATATACATATAATTTTAAGACATTTTATTTTAAAACTTTGAATTCCAGATTCATTCCCTTCCTCCCTTGTCACCCACCCTTACTGGAAAGATAAGCAATTCAGCATAGGTTGAACATGAGTAGCTAATGCAAAACATTACCATAGTAGATATATTGTAAAAGACTGACTATATTTCCCTCCCTCCTATCCCACCTCCCACTTGTTCTATTCTGACTTTTTAACTCATTGTTAAAGTAGGGCTATGCTTTCAGGGTGGAGGGTACCCTATCCCAAACTTCAGGTGTGCAGCTGTTTTTAGAGATACCTCTAAGAATCTGTAACTTTTCAGTTCTTCTAAGGTGGTATTATCTCAGGACAGGTGTTTACCCCTCTAGTGACCTGTGCTCTGGTCTGTGAGTGATGACAGGTACTCTTTTCTGCCATGGAACTGTGGGTTCCCCCTCCACTGCTACCACAAGCCTGCTATGCTTATGCTCATCCTCACCCTGGGACTGCCACTCAGGACTATGACCCAGATCTGAGTATGGGCAAAGCAACAGAATCTTGCCTCAGTGCTAGCAAAAAAGACCCTTTTAAATCTCCTCTTGACCAGTTGTTTGACCCCCTTACCATCTGTGGACTGAGACCTGTGGAAACAGTCCCTGCCTATGCTTGCTTACTCAGTCACTCCCAAGGTCTGTTCCTGCTTTGCGTTGGCCAGGGCTGTGCTGGCAGGTTCTGGGTTGGACTATACCCCTCTCTCATCCAAATGTGACAGATGTTTCCTGCTGACCTATGTTGTCTTTTGTGTCTGTGGGCTGAGAGATCTTGTAACTGCCACTGCTGCCAGTGATTCAGTCAGTCCAATCCTGTTCTGGGTTTGCTGGGACCAGGTCTGTGCTGGAGTTGCCTACCCTAGACTATGTTCCTCTCTTACCCTCGTGCAACAGATCTTTCCTGTGCACCTTCCAAGTTATCTTGTGCTGGAGATTTGTTTCACTTTGTCTTTGTGGGTTTTACTGGTGTATAAATAATTTTTAGAGTCATTTAATTAATTAATTAGTTAATTAATTTTTAAGAAATTGGGGTTAAGTAACTTGCCCAAGGTTACACGGCCAGTTTGCATGTGTGTGTGTGTGTGTGTGTGTGTGTGTGTGTGTGTGTGTTAAGTATCTGAGGCCGGAACCGATCCTGTGTCCTCCCGCCTCTGGGGCCAGCGTTCTTACTCACTGCGTCACCTAGCCACCCCCAGAGTCATTAAAAAAAAAAGTTATTTGGAGCAGTTTGGGGGAGATCTCAGGCAAGTCCCTCCCTCCATCTTCACTCTGCCAAAACTTTGAAGCTTTTTTATCCTTACAATAGAGTAGCAATTGTAGAATTTGTTCTTTTGGATCTGCTCACTTCACCCTGCATCAGTTTGCACAAGTCATAATATTTTAAAGAGCCTAAAAACTAAGGTTGAAGAATAAATTGAGGAGAGAGACTGTGGTTCAATGAACTCTCTTGGGTTCCTCTAGCTCTTGAATCTATGCTAAGGAGGAGAATCACCCACCATATTGGCAGTATGTTCAAAATGCTTCAAGAAATTCTGAAATAATATATTTGATTCTTCAAGGAACCATGTAGGGTAGACATTATAGGTATTATTATTCTCATTTTGTGGATTAGGAGACTAGGACTCTGAGTTGTAATGTATGTAGCCTTATATCACAGTCAGTATCAGACTAGCATTCCTGACTAAAATCCCTGTGAGATCGGTAATGGGGATCTGATGTATATACAGATCTCTTCAGTTTGCCAAGATGACATCATCCACATGGAAGATGTTAGGGAGTTGCTTTCAAGGCAATCAAGAGAACTGAAGTATTCATGGACATTTTGTAGCTGGTTTCCGTTGGCTTACCATATGGATAAGAGTTTCTATTATCCATTGGCTTTGTTCCTGCTGGAACTGTTGATTGTCTTCAAAAGGGCCTGAGTTAGCACCAGCTGCAGCTTTATTGCATTCACATATGATGGAACGAAGAAGTGATATGCTGGTAAATGTTTAACAACTAGCTCTCAAAAAAGAAAATTATACATAACACACATTTAACTTGCATTATTACAATCTTTCCATAGCGTTCTTAGGTCTAGTTAATCAATAAAATAATAAAGCAACACCTGATTTCTATTGTTTCCCCAATATTGAGTTGTAACCACTCAGACTGAAAATTTAATAATTGCCTCTTGAAAGCTGGGATGAGCCAGTTACAGCACATCCCTGGAACGAGGTGATGCCTATTCTAATAGCATCTTGTGAGAGCACCATGCTGGAAGGAGAAGAGTCATGAGGCTTTCCCCCTGACCTCCAAGAAACCATCCTGGGCATTTGCTTTTGTTTTCCATTCCAGAAGGAGGCAATGGAGTCAGGAATATGGATCATGAATGAGAACTATAGGAACCTATGAATTCAAGCTTTTATAGTTATATCGATCCAGGGCCAATAACTTGAAGAAGAAGTGCCTAGGATTTCACCCTAGCAGAAATTGACAGTGATGACAACTTTGGATGTGTATTTGATGGCACCAATGTTATGCAGAAACTCAGATAAATTCCAAACTTAATTCTCCCCACTTTGTAGAGACTCCGGCCGTGTTTGAAGATTATGCCACCAATGCTTTGAAGAAATGTTCTTATATTTTTTCTTCCTATATCTGTGGAATAAATAATCCCTTTGTCAAAGCTATCCTGCGTTAAGTGGTTAAATGAAACTGGAAAATTATTCCCTAGGGGCTTTCAAATAGGGTTGATGAGACTCAAGATAATGATTAAAAAAAGAAACACCCCAAACTCTTCAGGGCACACCCCCAAACCCAAGGGATAACGTAACAGGCCTGAGCCTAGGAGAGTGAGGTCAGATTCAACAATGCTACACAAGCATTATCCTTATTTTAGAGTTGAAGGAACTAAGGCCTATATATTTAGAGAAGGAAAGAACCTTAGAGGTTATATAGTACAAACCTCTTATTTTATATATGTAGAATTTTTTTTAAAAGCAATCAGGGTTAAGTAACTTGCTCAAGGTTACACAGCCAGTTATTTCTGGGTGTGGTGCTGAGTATCTGTATATGTAGAATTTGGAAGTCAGAGATATAGAGTAAGTTGTTCAAAGTCACATAACTAGTCCATAAGAGAGCTCAGATTTGAGCTCATGTCCTTTGATTTCAAATCTTTCAATAAAAAAAACTATGCCACGGTTTTTAAGCTCAGGAACTGAGCCTAGGAGTGTCTTGGTTTCAAATTTAGCACTCCTTCCAGTATATCCCATTACCCTTTTTGTCCCACCTGAATTTGCTTCCAGATCTTATTCCTAGAGTAAGGGTCAAACTGGTCATGGAAAAAAAGGAAATTTGTAACTCAAGTAATATAATATAACATCTACCCTTTCCCTAATCCATCACTTCTTATATATTATTCAGGATTTATGAAGCATCTAAACAGTCAGTTGATAAGACTGCTTCTCTCTTGAGGTGGCTCAGCTTTTTCACCTATGTCTGTAATCTAGTATATTATTAGTGTCTATGTGGCTTTTATAAGTATGACCATAGGATCGTAACAGAGCCATAACTAGCAGGGGGTGGGAGGGCAGGAAAAGAGATGTGTGGTCGTACTGATATTAGTAGGGGCAGGGAATGGTTAGGTCAATGTACCATCTAGCTCCCCACAGTGATCTCCATGGTAACTGCCATCTCGGCCTGTGCCACCACCTAGCACTGCCATTCATCCCTTTGGTGTGCCTGTCTCAGACTTACCTTCCCCTTCAACTCTCTTTGAGGCTAGGAACTAGCTATGCTTCTTCCCTGGCAATGGTCAGATTTTACTCTGTGCTACTGCCAAACTCCCATTCTCCTTACGGTCATACGTGGGGAAAAAAATAGAAGCACATCTTCAGGTCCTTCTAATAGCTAACATTAGACTAATTATCTTATTCAGCACTGAAGATGCAGCCTCCGATTTTGCCTTCTATGCAAAGCAGAGATTATAGGATCTTAGATCTGAAAGTGGAAAAGACCTCATATGCCACCTGGTACAATCCCATCATTTTATTGAAACGTATACTGAGGCTTAGTAAGTGACTCAGCTGCACAGATAGCCAACATAAGAAGCAGGATTTGAACCTGGGTCTTTTAGACTCCAAAACCACTGTTCTTTCCATGAATTCTGCCTTCATGACTGACAAGTTCCAATGCCAATGATTGAGTATGCCTTTCCTGACTCATGCTCCCAGATTTACAGTTGTCTCTAATGACTCCTTCAGGTGCCTTCCTACCTTTCTCACATCATATCCACCCTTCTCCATCCTGGAGGGTGACTTTCCAAAATCGTATCTCTAGAATCTGAAAAAAGAGGTTATTAATATGCTTCCAAAATTTCTTTTTCATGCTTCTCAGCGTAATTATTTGAAACATAATCGATATTTCTTAATTCTAGAATCTTGATTTTAGATCTGCTCACCAGTAGCAAGATACATTGATCTAGATTCCAGTTGGTTCAAAATACAAAATTTTCTGGTTTTTGTTTTGTGGCAAAAAGAATAATCCGGAGAGAACTAGTCTACCTACCACTTATATAACAAATGACATAATATGGTCGAGGCATTACCTTAAATTAACAGTACAGAAAACAACATAGTGGGTGGAGATAATGCCTAGTGTTCAAACATGCTTGAGTCTCCAGACAGATCTGCATTTTCTAATTCTTAGATCATTAGATGTGCCCAACCCATACTTCTCAGTCCAAGGACTTTAGGTATTACAACGGTTGCATTGTTGAGTAATTAGAACACAACTACCCAAAGATTATGGTTCAGGAGTTAGCTCACACAGAATTTGAAAGATCCCTTGGAATGGAATTTTTACAAATATTCATATTTAACCTGGTACCATATCAGAATGGAGTAGAATCTATTGATATCATGGGAACCAACATGCCCCAGTGCTATGGTCTTTCAACCTATTTATCTACATTTTTAAAATAGAGTCATAGTAGGGGAGATGCAATCACCGTGGACTGGACTCTAGGGTCTTAAAAACTCTTCAGGAGCCCAGGACCTAGGCCTTCTGTCATACAACAAGTTGTAGAGAATTATAATCTCCCCGAAGTTCTTTTGAAAATAATGTGTTGGAGAATCATGGCACTCTCTAGAATAGAGATGTCAAGCAAGTGGACACAACATACTGAAATACCAAAACTAAATTTAAAAATACAAATGTTAATATGTGGTTTCCTAAGTCAAGATAGAGTCTGCAGAGATCCTTATGTTTGGTTTAGTCCCCTACATTTCTATTTTAGTACTGTCATACTCAAAATAGAAAAGAACAGGCATATTGAACATTATCTCTGCTGTTTTGTATTTTATTTAATTTTGTTAAACATTTCTCAATTACATTTTAATCAGGTTAGTACAAGATTGGACCTCAGGTTTGACATTTCTACTAGTGGGACCAGCTCACTAATGTTTGCAGATTATAGTAACATGTTTCAGAGACACAAGATGAAGAAAATATCAGATCATTTATGATTTTTTATGAATTTTTTTCACAATGATCAGGATAAGTGGAATATGTGTTCAGAAGGATGAGGGACATTAAGGATCATGCAACCTGGAGAATAAGAGGCAAGGTGAAATGATAGGTGAAATGACTGGGAAATATTTCATAATCAAAGCAGCTTTTGTCCTCCAGAGACAAAATACTTTGTAAAAACCAGAGAATCCATTATTTTTAAAACATTTTCATGGTGACAGTAATTGTTGTGTTACCATAACAAATTCCATTATTTAATATCTGAGAGTATATGTTGTTGCTATGGTGTTGCTGTATTGATGGTAACCAAGATGATAACTCATGACTGTAGTTGGTCAAGTGGCTTACATAGGGAATGTGAAATATTTGGGTTTTTAAATTTTTTTTTCCTTTCTGAAATAATTCTTTAGGCCTGATGTGTTTCTTTGGAAGGGAAAAGGACCAAAACCAGTTGAACTATAAAATGAAATTGAGACTAAAGCTACAAGGTTTTTGTCCTCAGTGGAGGGTGTAAAATCTGATTCTAAAGTGATCTTTGATTGAATTCAACAAATACAACTTACACACACACACAAGTCATCATGCTAGGTTCAGAATATACAAAGAGGAAATAAGTCACAGACTTTGACTTCAAGGAACTTGTAATTTAAAAATAACCATATACAATGTAATAACTGTAACCCCAGTACCAAAGCCCATTGGTATGAGACTCTTCTTATTGGCGAAGAAAAATGCCCTGCACCTTCATTAGGAGCAGTGCAGAGTTGGTGAATGCAGGAGTGTCCTAAGCCCTTGAACTTTCTTTGAGTCTTCCTCAAGTTTTCCAGTCTCTTTACGTTCTGCAGTCACTTCAGTTACTTTTGGTTTCCAGCTTCAAAAGAGAAGACAAAATATGCCAACCCCATTTCAGGTTGCTAAAGAGACTCTGGGAAGAAGCCAGCATGAAAGGAACTAGCATTCTCCATCATAAACCTATCCTTAACTTGCTATGCTAGAGATTTTTAGGAACTTTCCCTTTAGTTGAGACATAGGATTTCTTCTCTTGATTGAGCTCAATGGGAGAGTTCCTTCATACTACACTTTCTGGCATATATTTACCTATGCATACTTTCTCTGAATTCTGTTTTGCTTATCAAATTGGAAAAATGGGTTTCTTTGAAAATTGCTATGTGGAACTAAAGCTTGGGATCCTGTTTCTTCCCAACTAATGAAACAACAATCAGAAATAAGTTTAAGGTTGAAAAATCACATCTCTTAGATTAACAATCTTTAAGGGAGCAGATAGGCTGGTACCCCCTTTCTCTAAAAAGAGCAGAAAAGCCAATGACTCCCTAACTTCCTGCTTCTCTTCCTGGCAGAAATAATCTTTCTTGGACTAGGGTGGGGAGAGAAGAGGCTAGAGAGGTCTCCTCTGCCTCCCTTCAACCCCACCCCCTGCTACATGGGGAAAGGACATCCCTTATAATGTAATGGTAATCATCATCATCGTCATCACCATCATCTGACATAGAGTCAAAGGGCAGGATCAAATAACTTTCCCCCCCAGAGGTCTGAATTGATAAAAAAAAAAACAACAGAAACCAACCAAACTATATTCCTATCTGTCTTACGCAGAGATGCCTCTTTTGTGGTTTTATTTTGTTGCTGTGCTTTGGGATGTAGGTTTCAACTTTCTGTGGGGACAATAACTTATATTTCAACCTCCAGTTTCTCAGATCACTATGAATCAGCAGTAACTTGATGGCTAATACTATTTAAGGTGTAGTCTCTGACTCCAGTCAGAGATTTTCTTTTGCCACTGTCCAAAGAACCTTCAATGTTCTTTCCTTTGCCTCACTTGTATTTTTTCATGATGTGTAATGCCCTTCCTTTCCTCTATCTAGATCCTAACTCTCTTTCAAGACTGTGTTTGGACACAATGTCCCCCATGAAACCATCCTTGAATGCTTCAGCTTTCAGGGCTCCACATCTAGCTAGACTTGAACTCAAGAAAAACTTGATACAACTCCTGCTTTGGAAAATTATTAGCTATTGAAATATCAGTGTTTCTATCTCTTTGGGTTTCATTTTCTTTTTTTAAATTTATTTTCTATTTTTTTCAAATGCTTTACTAACTTATGATTTACATCATTCATTTCCACCAGATTTTGAGTTACAAATTTTCTCCCCGTTTTTCCCCTACCTACTACCCCAAAATAGCAGTCCCACAGGATATCCTCTCCTCCAATCTGCTCTCTCCCATATTTTCTCCCATACCCCCTTCAACTTTTCCAGTGGATCTCTATGCCCCATTGCCTGTATATCTTATTTCCCAATTACATGTAAAATAGTATTAATAATAGTATATATATATATATATATGATATATTATATATATATATTTGAATATTTGATTTTAAAACTTTGAATTCCAGATTCATTCCCTTCCTCCCCCGTCTCCCACCCCCACTGGGAAGATATGCAGTTCAGTATAGGTTGGACATGTGTGGCTAATGCAAAACAATAACGTAGTAGATATATTGTGAAAGACCAGTTACCCTTCCCTCCCACCTATCCCACCTCCTACCTGCTCCACTCCCCATTTTGATCCCATCCCCTTTCAAAAGTGGATAGTCCCAACCTCCCATCCCCCCTCTCATTCCCCTCCCCCCACTCTCCTATAGGGTGAGACACCCCACCTAGTGTGTATGTCATTCCCTCCCCGAGCCAAATTCAGTATGAATAAGGTCGACCCTGGGGCAGCCAGGTAGCACAGCGAGTAAGAGCACCGGCTCCAGTGTTGGGATGACCTGGGGATCGATAAGGTCGACCCATTCCCTTTTGCCTTCCTATTCTTCCCTTCCATTGTAACCATTTTCCCTTGCCTCTTCTATGTGAGATAGTTTACCCCATTCTGTCTCTCCCCATCTCCTCTCATTATATCCCTCTCTCACCTCTTAATTTCACCTTTTAAGTATTATCCATTCCTGTTAAATTGGTCCTGTGCCCTCTATCTATGTCTACCTGTAAATATATATACACACATTCACATATGTAGTCATATGCCCTCATATATAGACTGGCTGCTTGTAATATTCTCTCCTTAATCTGGGAATTCAGGAACCTGGCTATAATATTCCTAGGAGTTTTCTTTTTGGGATCTTTTTCAGGAGGTGATTGGTGGATTCTTTCAATCTGTATTTTGCCTTTTGGTTCTAAAACATCAGGGCAGTTTTTTTTTTTTTGAGAACTTCCTGGGAATGATTTCTAGGTTCTTACTTTGATAATGGCTTTCAGGTAGTCCAATAATTTTTAAATTATCTCTGCTGGATCTATTTTGCAGGTCAGTGGTTTTTCCCATGAGATATTTCACATTGCCTTCTATTTTTTCATTTGTTTTGAATCTGTTTAACACCATCTTGATTTCTCGTAAAGTCACTAGCTTCCATTTGCTCCAGTCTAATTATGAAGCAGTGATTCTCCTCAGTGAGCTTTTGAGATTCTTTTTTCCATCTGGTAAATTCAGCTTTTTAAGGCATTCTTCTCCTCATTGCCTTTTTGAGCCTCTTTTGCCATTTGAGTTAGTCTGTTTTTTAAGGTGTGATTTTCCTCAGTCAGGCTGCTGACTCTCATTTCATAATTTTCTTGCATTGTTCTCATTTCTCTTCCCAATTTTTCCTCCACTTCTCTTATCTGCTTCTTAAGGTCCTCTATGGCCTGTAACCAGCTCATATTTTCCTTTGAAGCTTTTGGTGCAGGAGTTCTGACTTCACTGTCTTCCTCCTGTTCCATGCTTTGCTCCTTTTTGTCCCCCAAATAGAAGTCTAATGTTGGAATCTTCTGTCTGCTTCGTTTCCCTTGCATGGTCATGTCACCCCTCAGTCACTTGACCCCTGGGCTTTTTGCCACAGTAGGACTCTGCCACCAGACAGGGGAGCTTTCGTCCTAAATGCTAGGGTTTTCTCAGCTGCCAGAGGTATTAGATGGGTGCCCTCTCTGAGGCCTCCACATGCTCTGGCAAGCTGGATACACACCCCAGGACCTCCACCCTAGACTGCAATCCAGATCCAAGCAGGTTAAAGCAAGAGCTATTACCCCTCAGACTGGTGCTTGGTCCCCCTACACTCTGCAGGACAGGAGCTGAAGCTGCCACATGGCAATGGCTGGCTGTGCCGGTGTCTCAGGGACTTCTCGTCCCAGGGGGCAAAAGCCATGCACTCCCACTTACTGGGTCCTAAAGTCCAGACTGCACTGACCTCTAACTTTGTCCTTTGCATCTATGTGTTAATAAATCTGGAAACAGCCACAGATGCTGCTGATCTGCAGTCCCTTTGGATGTCAGGCCCTCCCTGGGGCTAAAGCCTAGGTGTGAGGCTGGGCTCAACTCCCAGAGCCCTTCGCTGGCCTATTCCTGCTGGCCTGCTGGGCTGTCTCCAGTGGGAGGTTAGCTTCTCTGTGTCACCCTGTGGGTTCTGCAGCTCCAAAGTCTGTTCAGAGTCCCCTCCCTACATGAACTGGGGAAGGTGGAAGTCAGAGCAGTGGGGAGGTCCTGCCTCTATGCCGCCGTCCTGATTCCTGATTCCATTTTCTTTATGTGTAAAACAGAGATAATACCTTTCAGGGTTGTTTTGACATTTCAATGAGAAAATCTATGAAAAAGCACTTTAGAAATGTTAAAAAGTATCATACAATGTCAGTTCTTTCTCTGGAGGTGGATAGTATGCTTCATCATTAGTCCTTTGGGATTGTCTTGGATCATTGTCTTACTGAGAATAGCTAAGTCATTCACAGTTCTGCACTGTACAACATTGCTCCTACTGAATACAACATTCTCCTGGTTCTGTTAACTTCACTTTGGATCAATTTGTGTCTTTCCAGGTTTTTTTTCTGAAATCATCTTGCTTGTCATTTCTTAAAGTACGATAATATTCCATCACATTTCAATACCCAAAATTGTTTAGCCATTAGCCAATTGATGCATCTCCATTTCTTAGCTACCACTCCTTTCCCCTTTTTGGGGCCTTTGGGATATAGACCTAGTAGTGGTATTGCTGGATCAAAGGGTATGCAAATTTTTATAAATTTTTATTATAAATAAAATCATTATAAATTTTTATAGGTATTGTTCCAAATTGCTCTCTAGAATGGTTGGATCAGCTCACAGCTTCAACAACACTGCATCAGAGTCTCAGTTTTCACATATCCCCTCCAATATTATCCATTTTCCTTTCCTGTCATATCAGCCAACATGATAGATGTGAGGTGATACCACAGAGTTGTTGTAATTTGCATTTCTCTAACCAATAGTAATTTAGAGCATTTTATGTGACTACAATTAACTTTGATTTCTTCATCTGAAAACTTACTCCAGAGCTGGTGATGATTTGAGTAATTTTAAGATTTCTTGAAATATTGTATCTTAGGTTTGATTTTGGTCATGGCTTTACAATAATTCTTAAGTGTTTTCTCCTTTGTTTTCCAAATCAGTTGTTTTTGCTATAAGATACATTACATTGTCTTTCATTCTTTTCAGACACTTGGCTTAGTTTTAATAATTATTTTTGCCTAATGGGGTCATTTACATCTTCTTGGTCCATTTTAATTTGGGGGAGTTTGTTGCTCAGGTAGTTTTATACTTCGTGCCATGCTATAAGTTAGTTTTCTAATTCTTCCATAGTTTTCATTTCTTTTCCAATTTTTTCCCCTCTAGCAATCTTATTTCATTGATAAAAACATTTTTAGCACTTCAGAAATTCTAGTTAAAGTTGTGTCCCTGTTATGTTTTTCTTTGAGACTTTGTTTCTTCCTCTTCTGGGTTTTTGTCTGGATCATCCCCGTTGTTATAACAGTTTTCAATAGTGGAATTTTCTTCCCAATTGCATGTAAAAACAATTTTTAACATTTCTTTTAAAAAATTTTTGAGGGGCAGCTAGGTGGCTCAGTGAATAGAGCACCAGACCTGGAGACAGGAGGACCTGAGTTCAAATCCAACCTCAGATACTTAACACAAAACTAGCTGTGTGACCTTGGGCAAGTCACTTAACCCCAATTGTCTGACCTTCCCCCTCCAAAACGGCAAACAAAAATTTGAGTTCCAAATTCTCTCCCTTATTTGTATATCCTTTGTTCCAGGCTTAATTTATGATTTTGAACTTGATGTAAGTACTAGACTTCATATACTCCTGTAGGGAAGTTTTGGACTGAGCTGGTGCTGTCACTTCTTTCTTGAGGTATTGAGTGTTGTGTTATTCCAGGATTTCAATGATAGCTTAGTCTGGAGACCCTCAGATTTGAGTTATACCAAAGTGATCAGATTCAAGGGAAAGTGTGTTTGCTGCCCCCGTGGTTTGAATTCTTTGAACTGGATTTGAGCCTAAGCAACAGTAGATTACTGCCTCACTAAGCCACTATTAACCAGTTGAGAAGCCCTTCAGGTTCAAAGTGACACCACTGTAGGCTTCCCTGTTCTGGAATACTTTATTCCTCTCCAGGCTTCAGACTGAGATAGAAGCATGGAAGTGAGATCCTGCTCTCCTTCTGGGGTAGGAGTTTACTTCTGAAGTTAATCCTCTTATCCTAGGGTCAGAAGCTACTCCCTCTGCTTGAAGCATCATCCCAGGGAACAACTCGCCTTCTCAGACTTTGCTTGAACTGTGACCCAAAACAGCATAGAAGGCAATAAAGCTGGCAGATTTCTCTTGTTCCCATTGAGTGTCACAGGATAGATAAGGGACTTCCTCCTGCCTGTGGTCACAACTTTTCTTTAGTAAATTTTATACTTTTTATTAATTTGGCCTATTCTACTTTTAAATTTTGGTTAATTTTATATTTTTCCAATTACATGCAAAAACAATTCTTTTTTAAATTAAATTTTATGTTTATTTTTAGTTTACATCATTCATTTCCACAAGATTTTGAGTTGCAAATTTCTTCTCCATCTTTCCCCTCCCAAATTTGTTTAATTGGTCCTGTGCCCTCTGTCTATATATACCTGTACACATATATACACATAAATACATATGTATTCATATGCCCATATGCCCTCCTCCAATTTGAATATTGTGGAAACACAATCAGCATAACACAGGATCTGGAAGTTTCGACATTGATAGATGCAAAGGGCTTGGAATATGATGTTCTGGAGGTCAAAGGAGCTGGGATTAAAATCAAGAATCAGCTACCTGGCAAATCTATGTAGCATGTTTCAGGGGGAAATATGGTCATTCAGTGGAAGAGAGGAATTTCAAACCTTCATCATTCTTGCTGAAAAAACCAGAGTTGAATAGAACATTTGACATTCAGATACAAAAAGCAAGGGGAGCATGAGAAGGTGATCAGAGCAAAGCAATCATAAGGAACTTATCAAAGTTGAACTATGTACATTCCTCCATGGAAAAACAATAATTGTAACTGATGAAACTTTTCTCAGTACGAAAATAGATGGAGCAAATAGAAATGTATGTGTGTGTGTGTGTGTGTGTAGATACATACATATCTACATAGGAGGGTATATGGGCCTATTAATACATATGTGAATGTGTGTATATATGTGTACAGGTATATATAGACCAAGGGCACAGGACCAATTGAATAGGAAGGGATGATACTTAAAAGGTGAAATAGGGTATCTCCCCCTACAGGAAAGTAGGGGGGAAGAGGATGAGAGGGGAGATGATGTAAGGGAGGGCAGGTTGGGGGGGGCAGTTGGAAGCACACAGTTTTGTAAAGGGATGGGGTCAAAGTAGAGAATAGAAGAAGTGGGGGTAGGGATAGGATGGAGGAAAATATAGTCAGTCTTTCACAATATATTCAGTATGTAAATGTTTTTTGTAGCTATACATGTACAACCTATATTGAATTGCTTATCTTCCCAGTAAGGGTGAGTGACAAGAGAGGAAGGGAAAGAATCTGGAATTAAAAGTTTTAAAATCAAATGTTAAAAAATATTATTATTATTTTTTTACATGCAACTGGGAAATAAGATATACAGGCACTGGGATATAGAGATCCATCTTGCCCTACTGAGAAGTCAGAGGGGGTTATGGGGTAGGAAGGAGGAGAGACCAGACTGGGTGAGGGGAAATGCAGTGAGATCAATGTTTTGGGGTGGTGCGTAGGGGAAAGATGGGTAGAAAATTTGTAACTCAAAATCTTGTGGAAATAAATTAAGTAAACAAAATAAACATAAAATATAATTTTAAAAAAAGTGTTTTGCTTTTGCTTTTTTCTTTCTCAATCCACCCCTCCTTCAATTAACGCTTCCTTTTTTTATCTCCTTCCTCTCTTACTTTCTAGAGTGTAAAATAGATTTCTATACCCAACTGAATGTGTAAGTTTTCTCATCTTTGAGTGAATTCTAATGAGAACAAGTTTCATTTACCCTTCCAACTCCTTCCCCTTCCCCTCTCTGTAAAAACTCATTAGTACCTCTTTTACATCAGATAATTTACCTCCTTTCTGTCTCTTCCATTCTCCTCTCAGTGCTTTTCTTTTTCTCACACTTAATTTTTATTTCTTTTAAATAGCCATCCTATCATCTTCAACTCCCACCCCTGCCCTCTCTTTATGTGTACTCTTTATAACTGCCATAATAATGAGAATGTTTTAGTAATTTAGGGCTGTTGTCCTTGATAATTTCTTAAAAGATGAAGTCTAGGCTCTTTTAATGTCATGGTTTTCAGGTAGTCCAAGAATTCTGAAATGATCTCTCCTGGATGTTTTTCAATTCAGTTTTTTTTCCAATGAGATATTTCTCATTTTCTTCTGTTTTTTTTCATTCTTTTGATTTTGCTTTATTGTTACTTTATGTGTCAGAAAGTCATTGGCTTCTAATTGCCCAGTTTCAATTTTTAAGAAATTACTCTCTTCAGTGAGTTTTTGTACCTCCTTTTCCATTTGGTCCATTTTAGTTTTTAAGAAATGATTTTCTTCAGTGAATTTTTGCACCTTTTCCCCCCCATTTGGTCAATTTTGCTTTCTCAGGAATTCTTCTCTTCAATAAATTTTCGTATATCTTTTTTCAATTAACTCAATTTACTTTTCAAGACATTCTTTTCTTCCTTGGATTTTTTTTGCCTCTCTTTACCATTTGGCCTATTCTGTGTTTTAAGGTGTTATTTTCTTACTATTTTTTGGTGTCCCCTTTAGCAAGCTGTTGAGTCTTTTTTCAAAATTTTCTTTCATCATTCTCATTTCTCTTCCCACTTTTTTTCTCTTCCTCCCTTACTTGATTTCAAAAAAATTTTTTTTGAGTTCTCCCATGATTTGGGGTCAATTCATATTTTTCTTGGAAGTTTTGGATATAGGAGTTTTGCCTTTGCTGTCTTCTCCTGAGCTTGTGTTTTGATTTTCCTTCTCAGCATAGTAACTTTTTATAGTCAGGATCTTTTTCTGCCTCTTTCTCTTTTTTCCCCAACCTATTTCTTGAATTTTAACTCTATGTTAAAGTAGGACTCTACCTTTGGAGTGGAAGGAGCAATGTTCCAAATTTCATTAGTTTTGTACAGTTAATTTTTGGGACCTGTAAGGTTTTGGTTCTTCAATGTGTTAAGTCCAATCCTCTTACCATCTCTGGGCTGAGAACTCATGAAGATGTTGCTATTTAAACTGCCTTCAAGGCCCACCACTGAGGTGCTACCATATGTCCTCTGGAACAGTTCCCACTTTAGTGTCACAGATTTCTTCTGACATTCTAAGTTGTCTTGGGCCACAAAAGTGTCTCACTCCAAACTTTTGTTGGCTACACTGATCCAAAATTTTATTTGATACATTAAAGTTGTTTGTAGGAGAATATTGAGAGAGTTTGGTTGAGCTGCTGCCTCTACTCTGCCTTCTTGTGCCTTCTCTCATTCTTGTAGTCTTAAAGAGTTGCCTAGACCATAAATAGGTTTAAATTATTTTCCCAGGGTCACACAGTGAGAATTCAACAAAGGCAGGACTTGAGTACAAGTCCTCTTCACTTTCAGACCATCCTCTACATCTCTATATCTTCTACACCATACTTATTCTATAACTTATAACAATATCTAAATCAACAAAGTATGAAGCAAAGAAAAACAATAGAGACAAATCACTAGTGGATAAACAAATTTAAGCATTAAAGATTTATATCTTCTTTCTTTTGTTAACTCATCTCAAGATGTTGTAGTGCATATAGGGGAAAATGAAAAGGCTCACCATAAGGACATTTTTGGCAATGGACTCCTGCCTTCCTCAGAAAAATTCAAAAGAGATTTGATCTGGATGGTCAACAGAGATGTGGAAAGGCTATTAAGCATCACACTTGTTCAGATAGGACAGGGATAGGAATTAGGAATAATTTCTCCTGATACAAAAATCTGAGCCAGCTAGGCAAAGGAATGATTTGAGTGCTGAACTAAGCTGTGATATAGCATGTCAGTGATGCTAATCATGCAACAAATTGAAACAATATATGAAAACATATGAGCTAATGAAAAGGCTTAAAAGGGTCATTACCAGAGACAAGCAATCTCATTCATTTTTGGAATATTTACTTAATGAAAATGTCATCAATAGCCTACCAGAGGTTTGGGAGGTGGAATATAGGATCTGATGTTTCACAAGTTAATTCAATCAACTATTCAAAAAAATAATTAATTCACAATATTACATAAACTATTTCCCTAAATAGGAAAATATAGGATTCTATTAAATCCTTTCTATGATATAAATTGTCTTGATAGCTAAACCTTAGACAAAGTAGAAAAAGAAAACTATAGAAGAATTCCCTAATTAATATCAGCACAAAATGTTTAAATAGCCAAAAGGCTACAGCAACACATTGAAATTATTGTACATTTTGACTAGGTAGGATTTGTATCTGAAATGGAAGATTGGTTCAATATTAGGAAAAGTATAAATATGATAGATTGTGTTAATAACTAAAACAATACTACGTTATTACATCAATAGACATAAAAAGCTTCTGACAAAATATATCTATTTCTATTTTAAATATTAAGAAATATATTAATAAATGGATATTTTCCTAACACAGTAATTAGAATCTTTCTAAAACCCTGAGCAAACTTTATAAATAGTTGAGTTAAAATAGAGGCATTTCCAATAGATCAAAGGGAAAGCAAATGTATTTGTTATGATCACAAGTGAAAGTGAAAAATAAACCAAGAGAATAAATATAAGCAAAAAGGAAACAAAAATTTTGCAAATTTTATGATTACTTTTATAAAGAACCAAAGAGTGAACTAAACTAAATGAAAACATAAATAAATTCAGTAAAGTAAGCAGGTAGGTGGCACAAAAGATAGAATACTTGATCTGGAATCTACCGTGTTTCCCCGATAATAAGACACTGTCTTATTATTTTTTTTGGACAGAAAAACACCAGAGGGCTTATTTTCAGGGGAGGGCTTATTTTAATGAACATTGACAGCAATTTTAATAAACAGGTAAATGTGAACAAAAAATGTACCTTTATTCAACAAGCAAATCACTGGGGAAGAACAGGATGACACGCTCACTGCTGCAGCTCTGATTGGATGCAGCTCGGAGCGCGGCGTGCGTTTCACCGGGGGGGGGGGGGGAAGGTGCATACAGAGGGTACTGTAATGTAGCGTGTAGCACAGGGGATCACCTTCACTACAGTAGCCATCTCAATAGGGCTTATTTTCGGGATAGGTCTTATTATCGGGGAAACATGGTAGAAAACCTGAGCTCAAATCTAGCCCTTGGGATTTACTAGCAGTATTACCCTGGGCAAGTCACTTAACCTCTTTGTGCTTCAGTGTCCTTATCTGTAAGATGGTGAAAATAATAACACCACCCTCCCATCTTTATTGTAAAGATCAAATGGAATATTTGAAAAGCATTTTGAAAATATGGAAACATTATATAAATACTAACTATTAGTATGAAATTACAAATCACCAGTCTTGCTATATAATATCAATAAAACCAATCAGGAAAAAAAAGAGAAATTCTATCAAAAATTACAAAAGGATGAATAAAATATTTGAAGTCCATCTACCAAGATGTGTGCATAGGAACAAAATCAACTATTTATAGAAATACATACCTAAATGACTAGTGAGATAATCCACAATTATTGGAGCAACACTTTACTGACAAAAACTACTCAGAAAATCAGAATGTAGACTAGAAATAATTAGTATAGACAAATATTTCATACTATATCCAACAATAAGTTTCAAATGATTACACATCATAAAAAATTAGAGAAATAGGGAAGAGAATATCTTTTGTGACTATAGAGAGGGGAAGAATTTGTGACAAGAGAAGCCAGGGTGAAAGCCATAGGTTACTTGAGTTGATTAAAGTGGATAAGGTTTTGCTACATTTGAAAATTATGGTATTCTAAGAGATAATGATCTGGGCATGATCAATTTATTAGTTAGGCTAGTAATAACCAATAAATTGGATCAATGACCTCTCATAATGACCAAAAGCTTCATATAAGATTTAACAGCCTTCATATAGTTTGGGGAAATACAAGAGAATGAAGAACAGAATTGGGTAGTTAGGAGAAACAATGCAATTGGTGACAGGGCTGATAGCATCATTGAGATCAAGGCATTCTAATTGGTTGCATGAAGAAGAGTGAGTTAACATTCACATGGGGGTAGCAATCTCCCACCCCAAACCTCCACTTCTGTGTTAGAGAAATGCTTGATTGATTTGTGGGACCTGAGGCTATTAATAGCAGACCAGGGATAGCAGACTCCTTGGCTCCAAAGATAAGACCATCCTTAATTAAGGAGGACGACGACAGAACAAAGATGGACAATATAACTTGTGGAAATGTAAGAGGTCAGCTTGGAGGTCTTCAAAGATAGCAAACATGTCATGTAATTTTTTCAGGAGCTAAAGGTATAAGGAAAACGGTTTTATTTTAACTAATTCAGAGGGGGAGCTAAACTCCCATGCCTAAGAAATGTTCATTGTTTGATATTATCTTCAAGGTTAGAGATAGTGGACCAGACTTCTTGATGTCTACCCATGTCCCTTAAGGATAACAGATTGCCTTGAGGCAAGAATAAAGCAGTGATTAGTAGGACAATTGGATTACTAAACTTAATTTATTAGAAGCCAGTTGAATTTCTGAATTAAGTTCAGAGACAAAGAACTATGACTGGACAAAAGCAATTCAATATAAATAAGATCAACTAAAAGTTATACAGAATCAATTTGATCATTTCAGTTTTCTACAAACCAGTTCTATACAGTTCAAATTATGATGAAAATAACCAAATGAAAGATTAATCTTAATTCTCAGATTAAGACCTGATATCCAAGATATCTAAAGAATTGATTTAGATAGAGGAGAATGACCTCTGTTCTCCAATAGATAATCAAAGATACCAACAGGAAGTCCTCAAAGAAATAAATTCACTCTATCAAATGTTTACATGACCATATGGTTCAAATCATTAATAGTGACAGAATTATTCATTTTATTTAAATTAAAAGAACTTTAAATTTCGACTTCATATCTATCACAGGAGAAAAGCTGAGGAAAAAAAGAAAATGATAATTGTTAGAGTGTTACAGTAAGGACACAGATACAGTGGTGCACTGTTGGTGTAGATAGGAATTGGTTCAGCCCACTCTACAGTCACTAAATTGTGCATTATCTGTGACAGAGCAATATCACTTTTAGGTCAATACTCCAAAGAGATGAGAGAATAAAGGCTCATTTGTATGAAAATACTCATACCAGCACTAGATATAGCAAAAACTGAAAACTAGAGGAATGCTAACCAAGTGGGAAATGGTAGAATAAATTAAATTGAATAAAATAAATTCCATTAAAGAAATGCAATAGAATATTATTGTATAATAAAAAAAGTGGTGACTGGACCCTTTTCAGACAAATCTCAAAAGAATTCTATGAATTGCCGTAGAAAAAATGAGAGGAACCAGAAGAAAAAAAATGTATAGTAACAACAATTTAAAGCAAAACAACTTTGAAAGACTTAAGAATTCTAATCAATACAATGATCAATCATGACTAAAGAAAACTGATGAATGTTACCTATCACCTGACAGAAGGGTGATGGAATGAAGATGCACCATGATTTTATATAAATACACACATATATGTGATGAAATACACACACATGCATAACACTCTAAATGTGTGAATACACTTTGACTATGCTTATCTTTTTAAAATGATAATATTTTTCTTTCTTTACTGGGGAGGAGGAGGGAAAGAAGACAGCTACAATGGTGTTATCCATAAAAAGGCGAAGGAATCAATGATACTTCTTTTAATAGCAGAGAAGAGAATAGAAGGAAGTTTAGAAAGAACATAAAAAGCAGGGTAGCTTTGAAAATAGACATGCCCAACTGATAATTTTCTGATTTACAAGCAAGTAGGACATAATAGAGCTTCCCGTTCACCTATAATCCTTTTCTTCCATTATACTTTTTATATGAAAATGTTACTTTTTGGGTGCTGTATGTTAAATTCAAAATTTAAACAACACCACTAACAAAATCAAAAATCCTTCTTGCCAGCCTGGGCACTTGACAAATTCAGGTTTAGGAGTATGGATAGCCCATTCAAATAACATAAGATAGTGATATACATGTTAGCAGCTCACAAGTGAGTCAATCACTTACTAGTTAAATCTTTTAGTAAAAAGTAATCAGTTTACTTTTAGTAAGTATAGTTTTAGTAATCATTTTACCTTGCCCCCGGAACAACAGTTACACATGTAGCCATACCAATGGACCCATTTAATTTTTTTATTACATCTATCCCTTCATGTGTATATTAATTATTGCATTTTTAATATACTACTGTTTGTTATCCTGTTTAATATGCTTGTTTATTATTATCATCATGCTTATTTGCTTTACATTGATATTATACCTATATTTTCCATTAACTATACTTTATTTTGCAGTTTTACATGCTTGTTCTATGTATGCACTGATTTGACATATGTGTTATATGTGGCCTTAGTTTGGATCTTTATTCACTGAAGCAGCCTACCATGTGTTTTGTTTTATCCTAAGTCTATTCCTTGCATTATTACTATGTATTTTCTGTGAATGGCATCCCAATGGGATGCTAAGTTATTCAACCTTATTCTATAAATTGCTAATATATGATTTGGTGCTATGCTGTGTAATTTAAGATATCATGTATACTGCAGAAGATTTTGCAAGTAATTACAAATTTACAAACCCTGGGGAAGAATACAGATAGTTCTCACTTTAGGTAAATTCTCATTAGGTGAATTCTACTTTACATAAAAATTCTGAAAGACATAGGCATTTCAAAAAAAAGATCTATGTTAATACCTTTATTGTATGGTACTGAGCTCCTTCCCTCTGATCTGCCCCTTTGCTCAGCATTCTGGTGCCTCCCCACCACCAAAAAGAAAACAAAGACAACCCAACCACTAAACAAAAACAAATTCCTCCAAGTGAATATAGAAGAATGGATGTGCAGAGAGACTTCCACCACAGCCTCTGCCACCCCTGGATAGAGACTCCATGTTGGGGACTGTGTATCTGCCCCTTCTGGCCACAAATCCTTAGATCATGTGCCAGTTTCCTTCCTTCCAGGGTACAGAGCCCCCTTCTTGCTTCCCTCCCTCCCTCTTCTCTACTTCGAGGAGCAAATTCATAATTCAACTACTTTATGTAGAGGTCTGCCAAATGGCCCACTTATGGAAAGAGAAAATTTTATTTTTTTTTGAGTAATTGGGAGTAAGTGATTTGCCCAGGGTCACACAGCTAGTAAGTGTCTGAAGCCAGATTTGAACTTAGAACCTCTTGACTCCAGGACTTGTGCTCTATTCACTGCACCACTTTGCTTCCCACTTTTTTTTGGGGGGTGGGGGTTTATGTGTATAGCCCCATATCAGCCAAAGTCACTTACAGAGTGAACCAAAAAGAGGTGATCCTGGGAATTCTGTGAGTGAAAGCACTTGCCAGAGAGGGGAGCTGACTGCAAGTGAAATGTATTACTGCATTGGATTGATACAGGATTCATTGTAAGCATTAGCAGTTAGAACCTTGTCTAGATAACTGATCCACTTAAGGAGGTGTCTGCCTGAAGTGAACTTGCTATTTTGCCTGAATGTTCCAGCCTAATGGTGTTGCTGAGACCTGGCAAATTTATTCATTTTCCATTTTCTTCCCTGCTCCCTCATTTCTGACCCCTCTCCCTGGCTGCCTCATTTCTGCCAAACTAGCATTGATTGCTTACTTTCTGGAGTGTTCTGCTCTTTTAAAACACTGTATTTGCTGTTTATACCTTTATAATGGGTCTTTTCTCCATATAATTATGTTTTTTTTTTATTGTGTTCTGGGCAATAGAGGAGTGAAAGGGGAAAAGTGGTTAGCAGAGTGTATTTCAGAGTGTACAGTCTCTCTTATGTGACTAAGGAAGGAAAAAAAAATTCTTCCTACTCTGAGGGTGCCAAGTTTACTGAATTCCATGACTATTTGGGATAAGTAAGAACTTAAATAGAAAGTAGGGGGAAATGGACAAAAGTAAACCAGTAAAAGCAATTGCCCTGAATTGTGATCCTCTATTGAGCTCACTGGTGACACTAAGTTTTTAAATCATTTTTCTTTACAATGCTAGATATTGTATAAAGTGTTCACCATTACATTCTCCCTCAATTTACAAAGCTCCCAGGTTTCTCTGTAACCATCCCTTACACCATTTCTTTTCATGAAATTATATTCCCTATCTCAATTGTTGGGCTCTCCTTTTGCTTCCAATTCTTTGTAACAACAAAAAGTGTTGCTATAAACATTCTGTACCCCTTTGTCTTTAACCTCTTGGGTGTATAAAATCTAGTAGTGGTAACGCTGATTTACAGCTTAATAACTTTTGGGGGATAATTCCAAGTTGCTGTCCAGAATGGTTGGACAAATTGAGAATTCTAAGAATTAGTGTGTCTGTCCTTGAATATTTATCTCCAGAAATTGTCATTTTCGTTTTATGTTATCTTTGCCAGTCTTATAGGTATAAGGTAAAACTTAAAAGTTGTTTTAGTTGCATTTCTCTAATTATTTACACTTTAATGTTTTTATTGTGTGGGTAAGTGCCTATCTTATTTATGGATAGCTTGAATTTTTTTCCCTTGCAAGCTGCCTATTGATGTTTTTTGACCATCTCTCATTTTGACAACACATAAATCTGTTTTCCCCCATGTTTTTCTCTAGGAAACAACATATTGTTGGATTTTGCTTTCTACCTGATACCCTCATCCAAATTTTTTTTTGTAGGTGAACTCATCAATGATGAGAATGGTTCATGGCTAAAATTTTAAATTTTGTATTTCTTTTTATAATAACCTCTTTCACTCCCCCCCCTTTCCTTATCTCTCCTTCTTTGAAAAAAAAAGACAGAATAAGAGAAGAAATATGGTCAATAGCAGCTATCTACTATTGAAATCTTATGTTGCTGTGTTTATTCTGTCTTCACCAAGCCCAAACTCTAATCTGTTTCTGATACTTTATTTCTCTTTTTTTCCATCATTTATTATGATCAGATCTCTGAAACTGAAATTTATTTTGCTTTTGTAGCAGGATAAAAGCATGTGTGTTCACATGCAGTGGGTCTGACAGTTTTGCATTTAAGTGACCCCCTCAGCCAGCAACATGATTCATTCCCATATTCAATTTTACTTATAATTCTATGGTAGTTCATGGGTATGTTTGGATAATTTCTCACTAATTAGCAGAATTGAAACCTTACACATTATTTCATCATCAAAAACCCCATACCAGTTTGTTGCTCTCTATTGAATAAACTGGAGTAACTTTTTTCTATGTAAGCATTTGCTAATATTTTTCTCAGTCTTTCCCTATCTACCGGCTATTTCCCTGTTCCCTACAATGATCCCAATAACCCCTCCATTATTAAAAAAAAAAACCTATCATTTGATCTGACTATCCTTTTTAGCTATCACACTATATCTGTTCTTCCTTTAGTGTCTAAAAATCTTGAAATGCTGTCTACAATCAATGTTTCCTCTTTCTCCTCTTTATTTAAACTAGATACTTTCAGAAATCTGCCTTCCAATCTCATCATTTAACTGAAAATGCTTTCCCCAGGTTATTTAACTGTCACACCTAATTGACTTTTCTCAATTCTCATCCTTATTTCTTTAAAGTTGTCATTTCTATGTAGATGATTTTCAGATCTACTTATCTATCCCCGATCTCTCTCCAGAGCTCCATTCTTCAATAATCAATTGCCTCTTGGATATCTCCAGTTGAATGTCCCATCAACATTACAAATTCAAAATGTTTATAACAGTACTCTCTATTCCATACCCTCCCCAAATGTTCCATCTCCAAATTTCTGACCTAGCATTGTCTAGTGCATCACCATCCTTCCAGTCACTTTGATGTTGCTTGCAATTTCTCACTTTTCTCAAAAATTCTCTGCATCTTCTTTTCAAGATAAAGGTTGAATCATTTCCACAAAAAAAAAGAAGACTTCTCCAAGTCTCCTTTTTTTTTTCATCTTCTCCAGCTCCTTTCTATCCATTATAAAAAAATATTGTCTTCAGCTTCTCTCAAGACAATGTGCTCTCCAGGTTCATTCTTCACAAAATCCTGTTTATAGTATTTCTTCATAAACTAATAAAAATTCTAATGAGATAAGTTTTGTCTCATCTTTTCTGTCTTTGACACATAGTTCAAAACTCAATTCATACACATTCTCCCTATCGCTACAGAGAGAGGCATCTCATAGAATGCCAGTTTCAACTTGCTTAGATTCTCTCCATCTTTAAAGAGATAGTAAAGCTTTCTATAACCTCTGCAGAAATGACATTTGAAACAGAGACTACACTTTGAGTATTTCTTTCCTGAAGCTACTCTTCCTCTTAAACCACTCCTCTTCTCTCTCTCTCTCTCTCTCTCTCTCTCTCTCTCTCTGTCTCTCTCTCTCTCTCTCTCTCTCTCCCTCTCTCTGTCTCTCCCTAACCCCCAACCCATTTTAAGCCTCTCTTATATGACACAGTCATGAATGATGCCCATTCCCCTCACATTAATTCTTCCATGTTTATATGGTATAGTCTTCTTGACCCATTTTTGTGAAATAACAGGTTATACCCTTTTCCCTCAGTTTCCCCCTGATATTCCTCCACCTTATACACACTTTCCTTTCCTCTTTCAATATATAAAAACAGAAGAAAATGAATACTTGTCTTATTGAACTTCTGTGATCCTTAAAGACATTATGGTTCCGAAGGGTACTTACTCTTCTTCTGCCTTTGTAATACAAGCTCTTCATCACTGTTTAACACCTTCCACTTGCTCAAATATACACATCTAGGTTTGTCTTGTATTCTGTGTTTGCCTTTCAAAGTATCTGCTCACCTCTGGCCTTTTCATCAAAAATGCCTACAAGTTTTCTATTAACAATTTATTGTTTCCCTTGTAGTATTATATGTATTCTTATAAAGTAAGGTATTCTCAGCTGTAAGGTTTTATCTTTTGGACTATAATATTCTAAGATTTTTCTGTCCATTTCTTTTGGCTTTTTTTGGGGGGGGGAGCCAGGGCAATTGGGGTTAAGTGACTTGTCCAAGGTCACATAGCTAGTAAGTGTTAAGTGTCTGATGCCAGATTTGAACACAGGTCCTCCTGACTCCAGTGCCAGTGCTCTGTTTACTTCACTACCTAGCAGCCCCGTTTTCTGTCCTTTTTAATAATGGTTACACAGTCTGTTATGATTTTAAGTTTTTTTCCCTTGGTACTTGAATTCTTTTTTTGTTTTTTGGCAGCTTGTTGTTGAACTTGGAAATTTTGCATTTTAGCTACGATATTCCTGAGTGCTTTCAATTTGAAGTTTCTTTTGGGAATTGATTAGTGGATTCTTTGTATATTTTTTGTCCTTTTATATTAGAGGATGATTTTACCAACGCATACTTATTAAGTGACAAACCTACTATGGTTGATGCTTGGAATATAAGTACAATAAATTAAAGAACTACTGGAAAGCAAATTACATTATAATGGGGGAGGAAATATTGACTTATATGTGTTGAATAAACATAAAGTGAATAAGTAGAAATAAATAGAAAGTAATTAAATACAAGCTAGTTTGTGAGAGGGAATGCCAACAATTAAGGGGATAAAGAAAGACTTTACAGAGAATGTTATCCTTCAAGACCTGAAAGAAGAGAATAATTTCTTAAAGTGATTTTTAAGAAGCAAATGACAGGTATGGGCACCAATCAATACAAAGCCATGGAGATGGAAGATGGAGTATTATATATGAGGATCAAAGAAGATCATCTGTTGGATCAAATATTTCAGGAGGGAGAATGATGACTTACAAGAAAGTTTGGGGAAAATTGTGAAGGACTTTAAAATCTAAATAAAGAGCTGATATTTTATTCCACAGGAGGAAGAAAACTTCTGGAGTTTAGTAGGTAGGGGAGTGACATAATCAGATCTGCAATTATGAAAAATCATTTTGGTAATGAGAAGTACTAAAGTATGTCATAACTTGAGGCAATGAAACCCATTAAGAGGCTTTTGCACTAATCTGGGAGCCCCTTTCTACCTTTCCAGTCTCCTTACAAATTATCCTCCAGAATATCAACTTCAGTCTAGTGACACTGGCTTCCTGACTGTTTCCCAAACAAGACAGTCTATCTCTTGGCTCTGGGTATTTTCTCTGGCTGTTCTCTACTCCTAGAACACTCTTCTAGTCCACTTTACAACCGAGCTCCCTCGATTCATTTAAGCCCTAACAAAAGTCCCATTTTCTGTTACCATTGAACATAAAATAAGACATAATGTTCCAAGTATGATCAATGTATTAATTAAGATAGAAGTAACCAATAAATTGGGTCAATGACTCCTCTTTATGACCAAAAATATTGAATAAGGACTGACAGGTCTTTCATAACAATTAACAAGATAATGGAGCAAAAGCTCAAGCAACATAGGTGTGTCTTCTGATTGGCTATTATGACATAATCAGAACTAAGATTACTTCCTCTTCTGAAACTCCATCAATCACAGTTAAGATGTGTGATTGAATCACAAGACAAAGTTTGCTAGGTGACGAGAATTACTGTAATAGTTTAAATTGTCGATATTTTAGCTTTTAGGTTAATCAAGTTTCTCTGGAAAGTGAGTGAAGAGTGTGGTAATTATAAGATAAAAACTTGATCTTTGGGCAAATTTCTCTAGGTGGTATATGAAGCTTACTAGGTGAAGGAACCTTGAAAGGAAACATTAAAACTAGGTTGATTGAGTCTTAGCAAAATAGAATGAAAATCAGTTTTTAATTTTATACTTCTACAGGAAGCCTTCCATAACCCATGTTAATTTTAGTGCTTTTAGTTATGTTCTTCTTATCCTTTATGAAGTTTACTTTATATATATATTTGTTTGAATGTTGTCTCCCCCTTTAGATTATAAGCTCCTTGAGAGCAGGGGCTGTCTTTTAACTCTTTTTATATAGCCAATACTTAGCACAGTGGCTGGTACATACTGGGTTTTTAATAATATTTAACTGATTAATTCATTATGTCTAATTTTCTCCTGAATCTACCCCCCTTTTTATCCTTCTTTCCCCTTTTCCTATCCCCTACTATTTTTTTTATTGAATTAAATATATTTCTGCATACAACTGTGTGTATATTCTAACCTCATTTGATCAATTCAGATGAAAAGGAGGGTCAAATTCTAAATTTTCCCTGCACCTCCTCCTTCCTGTTTGCATAGCCTTCAGTTTGCATACCTTGAAAAAGTGAGATAAGTCTCTCCTTTTCTTTCTCCCCCTTTATTTCCAAATCACAACATAATCTGGTGTTATTTCTACATTTTTGTTGGAGTAATTATAGGGGAGAGTGGGTTATATTGCTTCTTTTTAATCTAGCAACTCTGCTGGTCTCCTCCACTATTAAACCTATTTCCCTGGGAGCTAAAAAAATACAAGTAAGAATAACCACAAAACCAAGGTCATATTCACCAAAATATTTACAATAATACCTTTTGCATTAACAAAGAACTGGAAAAAAGTAGGTGACCTTTCATTTGAAATATAGCTGAACTAATTGTGATCCATTAGCATAAGTAAGTATTATGTTTAATAAAAGATAGAGAATATGAAATACAGAAAAGCATTGGAAGATACGTGAATTAATGGACAATAAGTACACCAATATAAATTGAGTGATCAGCAATTTTTAAAAATTTAAACTAAATGCTTTGCTATTAAAATGACTAATTTGGTGCTAAATTGGAAAAAAAAATTGTACTTTCCTCTTATTTTGTAGAGAAGTAAGACTGTGGTGTGAAACATTGCCTATAATGTTGGCCTTAGCTAAGTGTTGATTACTTTAACTGAAATTTTTAGAAATTTTCCTTAGGTATTCTTTTTTATAAGGAATGACCTTCAGGGAATAAAAGTAAGACATATTGAGAAATAAACATCATATAAAAATAAAATTATCAGATAAAAGAATTAACTTTTAGTAATAAACTTTTGTCACCCTATAGCCAATCTTTTAATGAGCCTCTGTTTACTTATTTAGACGGGTCCTAACAAAATGGAAACAGTATATCACCTAGCCTATATTCAAAACCTTTTTCCACCCTGTTAAAATGGCCTCCATGGAGGATGGAGCCAAGATGGCAGAGTAAAAGCAGAATTTTGCTTGAACTTGTCCCTAATTACCTCAAATACCTGTAAAAATTAATTCTAAACAAATTTTAGAGCTACAGAACCCATAAAAGGACAGAGTGAAATATGTCTCCAGATGAGGACAGCCTAGCAACCAACAGAAAGGGCCTATTGAATCAGGTGGGGAGCAGAGTGCAGTCCCACATGGGCCACACCAGCACAGAGCAGCAGCATATACCAGCCAGAGCAGACCTCAGACGATAGAATCAGTGGCAGTTTCCAGAGTTCTCAAACCATAAATGCCAAAAAGAAAGTAAAAGGTCAGTGGGGGAACTCTGTTTGAACTGGGTGAGAGAAGAGTGCAGCCTGGTCCTTGCCCCTGGGGTGGTAGAGGTAGTGGGGGAATGTAGCTGCTGCTGCTGCTATGGCTGCTACTGGAGCTCCAGACCCACTTGGGGGGACCAAGTAGCTAATCAGAAGCAATTGGAGGAACCTCTTTGATGGTGCTGATGCAGGATTCTCTTGCTTTGTCCTGCTTGAATCTAGGTCGCAGTCTTGGGTGGCAGTCCTGAGGAGAGGAGTGTTGGTATGACAGAGCTTATTGAGGCTGTAGAGAGGCAGTCCACCTCACAGTACTGAGGCAGGTGACCAGAAGAAGCTTTGACAATAGGTGCATAAAATCCCACAAATTTGGGACACAGCACTCTCCACTCTGGAAGCAGAGTTCCACCATGGCAAAGAGCTCAATAGTCAAGTAATTGACATGCAAGAGGAACAAACAGAGGAAGTAAAATCAGACCATAGTGTCTTGGGGGGAGGGGAGGGAGCATCAAAACATACATAGAACCAGAGGACAATAAAATCAAAGCTACTGCATCAAAAGCCTCCAAGAAAAATATGAACTGTTTGCAGGCCATGGAGGAGCTCAAGAAAGATTTTGAAAATAAAGAAATAGAAGTAAAGGAAAAATTGGGAAGAGAAATGAGAATAATGCAAGAAAATCAAGAAAAATGAGTCAATAGCTTCCTAAAGGAAAACTCAAAAATACTGAAGAAAATAACACCTTAAAAAACAGACTAACTCAAATAGCAAAAGAGGTTCAAAAAGCCAATGAGGAAAAGAATGCCTTAAAAAGCAGAATTTGTCAGATGGAAAAGGAACTTCAAAAGCTCCCTGAAGGAAATGATTCCTTCAGAATTATTTTGGAGAAAATGGAAGCTCATGACTTTGTGAGAAATCAAGATATAAAACAGATCCAAAAGAATGAAAAAAAAAAGAAGGCAATGAGAAATGTCTCACTGGAAAATCCACTAACCTGGAAAATAGATCCAGAAGAGATCATTTAAAAATTATTGGACTACCTGGTTACCATTATTTTAAAAAAAGAGCCTAGATATCATCTTTCAAGAAATTATTAAGGAAAACTGAATTAAAACTAGAACCAAAGAGCAAAATAGAAATTGAAAGAATTAACCAATCACCTCTTGAAAAAGATCCCCGAAAGAAAACTCCTAGAAATATTACAGCCAAATTCCAGAGTTCCCAGGTCAAAAAGAAAATATTACAAGCAGTCAGGAAGAAACACCATCAGGATAACACAAGATCTTGCAACTTCTACATTAAGGGATTGAAGGACCTAGAATATGATATTCCAGAGGTTGGGGTGGGAGGTAGGGGAGAAATGGGGAAAAATTTTGGAAATCAAAATTTTGTGGAAATGAATGTTGAAAACTAAAAATAAATAAATTCTGGAAAAAATAAAGTTGGGAAAAGAATCAAATAAAAATAAGAAACAACAACAACAACAATAAAAGAGAATGGCCTCCATTAAAAAACAATAATAATGGCCTCCATGGCTTCATATGCTTTCACAATCTTATACATTTTAAGATCTCAGTTGTTGTCTCCAAGAAGAAGGAAGGGAGAAAGGCTAAATTTTACAACAAATAACTCAGTCAATGTTGCTAAAAACAAAACCACTACCATACCAAAAAGCAAATTATTTGAGTGAGTAAAAACTTCAGATTAAGCTCAAACTTAAGAAAGCCAAGTGCACATGCTTTTCATTTGACTACCATATTTCCTTTGAAGATGCCTAAAATCTCCATAATTTAACAGTCTTATTTTTTGAAAATCATAAAGATCCACTTTGAAGTTAAGAGGACTATCAAAACATCTGAATCCACTTCATCAGAAAAGAAAATTTAGTACTGAAAGAAATGGAAATACTCCTTGGGGATTCTATAAGAATATGGTCCTATCTAATATTACATTTTGAACAATTTTGTTTTGTTAATTGACAGAGTTCACAGAAAGTTAAATTAATATGCTTTTCTAGTAATAACAAGGATAGATGGAAGGGGTAATGAGCTCCCTTTGCATTTTATCCCCAGGCATGAAAAGAAACTTTCATCCTTTTTGCTAATGCAGAACTTATTTTGGAATAAAACTCCACTTTCTTCCCATGACATAAACAGGGAGAAGAACTCTCCAGCTGTTCCTTGCTTGTATCATCTTGAAGAGGATACTGGAATACTAATTACAAAACATATTTTTAAAAAGTTTTTCTTTTCAAATGTGTTTAGATCATGGAATATTTCAAATGACTAACAAAAATAACTTTTAAAGAGATGGTATGTCAATTCTTTAGTATCTGATAATACAAATAGTATAAAAACCTGGATTCTTGCCAGTAGGACCTGTCAGACTGTCATAAATCTAGTATTAAATTTTGAAAATGAAATAATGCCAGTTATCATCCTTGAAATCAGAAGATTTGTATGTTTTAAATAATATGCTTCCTCTGGTTTCATGCTAATCCAGTGCAAACCTATACTTTCTCAGGATACACCCATGCTGTCATATTTATTGACTTTGTATCTTCTGTATCTGAGCTTAAAATTTCCCCTCTATTGTGCAAACTCTATTGAAGTATTTTATTTCAACACTTTACATCATCTTTCTACTCCCACAACTCTTCTATGAACTTCTTAATTCATTGTCCCTTCCTAGAATTCTCTGTAATGGAGGACTGCTTTCTTAAGGATGGGACTGACCTCTTTCCTTAGGCACATGTTGTTTATTTTGTTTTTTTCTATAACATTTGTAAATGCAGTAGCATCTTTCATTGTCTACACTTCTTATCTATGTCTGTAATGATGTCATCTGTTTTGGAAAATTATCTGTAACGACCTACTTCTCCCTTTGCTCCCCCAATCTTTGATATTTCCACCAAGATCACCATCAATGGGAAAAGGTTAGACTTTAAATGAAAATTTGTTGTAATCTTACCTATAAAATACCGTTAACTATGTGATTATAAACACACACACCCCTACCTGTTCAAGCCTTTATAAAGCCTATTACATTTCATATATATATATATATATATATATATATACTATTTTTGTCCCCCTCCCTCCCCTCCCCCCATGGTGGCATATAGTCAAGTATAGCATCTGTAAATATTTTCACATTATACATTAGACAGGTTATAAGGACGGATTGTACCAGATGGAATGAAAAATGGTAAAGAGGACATAAAACCAAATAAGAGAAGGAAAAGGATCAGGTATTTTGCTTCCACCTGGATATAAACTCAGTTCTTTCTCTGGATGCACATATTTCTCTCCATCATGACTCTTTTGGGATTGACTTATATCACTGCATTGCTGAGAAGAGTCCAGTCTATCACAGTTGTTCATCACACATACGTTGTGTCTGTAATTGTGTACAAATTTTGCCTGGTTCTGCTCTTCTCACTCAGCATCAGTTTGTATAAGCCTCTCCAGGTAAATATGAAGACTGTCTGCTCCTCGTTTCTTATAGAACAATAGTATTCCATAACATGCATATACCACAACTTGTTCAGCCATTCCCCAATTGATGGGCACCCCCTTAATTTCCAATTCTTTGCTACCACAAAAAGAGCTGCTATAAACATTTTTGTACATAT
This sequence comes from Petaurus breviceps papuanus, assembly GCF_028583685.1. Lineage (NCBI taxonomy): Eukaryota > Metazoa > Chordata > Mammalia > Diprotodontia > Petauridae > Petaurus > Petaurus breviceps. The sequence continues at coordinate 25,890,206 of NW_027185616.1, forward strand.
GGGTCTTTCTCCCATTTCTACGATCTCTTTGGGATATAACCCTAGAAGTGGTATTGCTGGATCAAAGGGTATGAAAGTATTTATAGCCCTTTGGGCATAATTCCAGATTGCTCTCCAGAAAGGCTGGATCAGTTCACAACTCCACCAGCAATGCATTAGTGTTCCAATTTGCCCACATCCTCTCCAGCATTTGTCATTTTCCTGTTTTGTCATCTTAGCCAATCTGACTGGTGAGATGTGGTACCTCAGAGTTGTTTTGATTTTCAGTTCTCTAATCAAGAGTGAATTAGAGCATTTCTTCATGTGCTTATAGATATCTTTAATTTCTTTCTCTGAAAACTGCCTGTTCATATCCTTTGACCATTTATCAATTGGGGAATTACTTGTATTCTTATAAATTTGATTCAATTCTCTGTATATTTTAGAGATAAGTCCTTTGTCAGAGACATAGGTTGTAAAGATTCTTTCCCATTTTCCCACCTCCCTCTTAATCTTGGTTACATTGGCTTTGTTTGTACAGAAGCTTTTCAATTTCATGTAGTCAAAATTATCCATTTTACATTTTATAATGTTCTCTAATTCTTCTTCAGTCATAAAGTCTTTCCCTCTCCACAAGTCTGATAGGTAAAGTATTCCCTGTTTTAGGAGACTGCTTACAGTATCAACCTTTATACCTAGATCATGCCCCCATTTAGACTTGATTTTGGTATATGGTGTTAGATAATGGCCTATGCCCAGTTTCTGCCATACTATATTCCAGTTTTCCCACATTATATATATTTAATAAATATTTGGATTAAAAAAAAGGTTCTCTTTCACAAACTCTTTTCTAAGCCATTGATCTTGAATTTGTAGAAATTTGTTAAAGGGAAATCTGGAGAACTGTACTATACTAAATATTTCCTGTAGTGGTGAAGATACAAAAATTCTAAAGTTATATAAAAATTTCATAAACACAATAACCATTAGTGCTTTACATTATCTCAAGAACATACTATTTCCTATCTCACTTTCCTTGACTTTTCTCCTACTTTCCTAAGTCCCAGCTACTGCTGGCTTACATGAAATATCAAGAGTGGAAGATAGATGTGGAAAACCATTATTTATAAACTCTAAATTGAGTGTCCTTATGTCTTTTCCCCTGCCCCTGCTGTGTCCAATTGGCCAAGGAATCCTCCTAATAATACCCAGTTTCATGTACTAATTAAGTTGCAAGGTTCTTAATGGTTTTTCCCTGGCTGTCCTCAATGCCTAGGAAACTCTGATCCTCCCCTTCTCCTCCAGATTTTCTTTCAGACTCAGTTCAAAACCCACATTCTCAAGAGGCCTTTCTTGGTCCTCTCCTCACACACTGATAGTACCCTGCTTCTAAGCTTGCCTCCCATTTAAACTGTATTTATCTTGTTGGTATATAGTGATTCTCAAGTTGTCTTCCATATTAGAGTGTTAGTCTCTAGAGGGTAGAGACTGTTTTTTTGCCCTATGTGTCTCTTAACCACTTAGCACAATGCCTGACACATAGTAAATATTTAATAAATTCTACTGCTGTTGCTATTGATGATAATGGTTCATATTTTAAAATTGTTTTAAGATTTATGAAGTGTTTTCTTTACAATAAATATATAAAGTAAGAATAATTGCTAATATGTATATGTTACCCTTAAAAATTGCAAAGATCTTTACATATATTATTTTATTTGGTCTTGCCAACAGCTTTAGGACATAAATGTTTTTATTAACCTCTTTTTGTAGAAGAAAAATTTGAAGTTCAGAGAAGTCAGGAGACTTGTCCATAATCATATAGCTATTATTATGTGTCAGAATTAGGATTCAAACCCAGGTCTTTCTTGACTTCAAATTTAGTACTCACTCAGCAACACCATGCTAGAGAAATTATTTAACTTTATCTTGTACTATGACCAATAGTGTGCTGGTCAATGATCTGACTACGAAAAAAAAATGTACAAATAACACACTTTTAAGTTTAAGCTGTATTATTAACACTTTATCACATTCTTAAGTCTAGGTAATCAAAATAAGCAGTCTAACCCTGATTTATAAACTTTGCCTATTTTCTCCCGTTCCATTAATCTTTACCTTCATATAAACCCATAAAATTCATCTAAGTACATTCTAGCTTCATTTTTAGGTAAAGCTTTTCTGTCTGTTTTGCTTTCATCAATTTTAAGTGTTTCTGTGTCCAGTGACAATTCATAGAAGGAGAAGGTTGAAAAGGGAAAAAGGACAGAGACATTGAAATGTAAAGACCATTCAGGTGCAAAGAAGCTTTCCAGGTGGATGAAAGTTTTCAGGTTTGAAAAGTTCAGCTGCACATGTAAAGTTCTGCAAAGACAATGAGCTTTCCCTGAGGCATAGGCTGTATTCTCACCATTGTTCCTAGCAATTTATCTGCATAAGACCACAAAAGGAGGCTAGAGGTGTAGCTGCTTGAATCAGGATTAATCACCATAAACCTAGGAAGAGTACTGACTTGAGAAAACTGGCTGGGATCCAAGAATGGTCAAACTGGTGAGACTAGATCTCTCCCACTTCTAGCCTGGAGCTGACAAACCTCAGAGCCAAGACCAAGAAGTAGAAGAAAGGTTTCTGCCAATTATAGGCTGTGTGCTATAACCCTCGCTGAAAACACCACAGCACATTAGCTGAGAAAAGCCTCGTGACAGAAAAGCTGATGATAATATAGCATCTCACCAGCTGCCCATCAAAGAGAGAAATGAGGGGAGCTACAGAATCCACAAAATGACATAGAGAAGTTAACCTTCTGCTGAGGACAGCCCGGTAGGCCAGCAGGAAGTGGACAGTACAGTGCTCTGGGAGCTGACCCCAGCCCCACTCAAGCCCAAGGTTTTAGCCTCAGGGCAGGCCTGACCAGCTGATGGCTGGAGGGACTTCAGATCACCAGGAGCTGTGACAGTTTCCAGAATTATCAACCCATACATGCTAAGGACAAAGTGAGAGGGCAGTGCAGTGTGGACTTTGGGATCCCATGGTTTGGGAGTGGAGTCAGTCTTTGACCTTAAATAGGGTATCTTACCCTATAGGAGAGTAGGGGGGAAGGGGATGAGAGGGGGAATGATGGAAGGGAGGGCAGGCTGTTGGGAAGTTGGAAGCACCTACTTTTGAAAAGGGACAGGATCAAAGTAGAGAATAGAACAAGTGGGAGCTGGGATAGTAGGGAGGGAAATATAGTCAGTCTTTTACAATATATCCACTATGTAATGTACAACCTATTGAATTGCTTATCTTCCCAGTAAGGGTGAGTGACAAGGGAGAAAGGGAATCAATCTGGAATTCAAAGCTTTAAAATCAATTGTTTATATATATATATATGTATATATATATATATATTGTTAATATTTTCTTACATGTAACTGGGAAATAAGATATACAGGCACTGGGGCATAGAGATCCACTGTGCCCTATTGAAAAGTTAGAGGGAGTATGGGAAAAGATATGGGAAAGAGCAGATTGGAGGAGGGATATCCAGTGGGATTGCTATTTTGGGGTCGTGGGTAGGGGGAAAAATGGGGAGAAAATTTGTAACTCATAATCTTGTGGAAATGAATGATGTAAACTAGAAGTTAAAAAAGCATTTGATAAAAACAAAACAAAACAAAAAACAAAGAGGGAACTCAGGGAATCCAGCATTTTGATTGGTTCACCAGATCTGCTTCATCAGAAAAGAATCCAATGGTCAACAAAACTGCCAGATCCGTTTGAGAAGCAGTTCAATGATTTGAGTCACCATCTGGCCTTTTTTAAGAAGGTTTCAAGCTCAGGGAAGAGCCAGTTCAAAAATTAATTTATATGTTTAGGCCAGTAGGTTTTTGCAGGATGACCTGTTCATCCCCTTGGACATGAGTTTCCATCTATCCAATTTCAGAAGATGGTTATCTATCTCTAGTCCAACCTCTACCTTATCCCCTACTAGAAGCCTGACATGTCCTGCATGAAGCCATCCTAGCTGAGGAACAGTAACTCA
>NW_027185616.1:25894308-25894696 GCF_028583685.1 Petaurus breviceps papuanus
CCTTCCTTCCTTCCTTCCTTCCTTCCTTCCTTCCTTCCTTCCTTCCTATGGGGTACAGGCTCCAGGAAACCCCTTGAACTTTCCTTGGATCTTCACACTTGATGAGGCATCTGATCCGAACAATACATCTATACCCAAATCTGTTACCCTTAAACTAGCCTAGTCATCTCCCTGTTGTCTCCAGGTAGCCTTCAGCTATTTCCCACCCTTAATCCCATTCCTGGAGTCTGACCTCAGTCCCCTCAAGTTCCTCCCTTAGAGCCCTCCTGTAGACCTGCCCTAGATCCCTCCCATAGGGATGGATGTGTGTGTATGTATATATGTAGATAGATAGATAGATAGATAGATAGATAGATAGATAGATAGATAGATAGATAGATAGATAGAT
>NW_027185616.1:25894706-25973134 GCF_028583685.1 Petaurus breviceps papuanus
AGATAGATAGATAGATAGATAGATAGATAGATAGATAGATAGATAGAGATCCCTCATGCCTCCATGAAGGAACTGAGATTCAGTAACTCTGACTCAGTCTGTGTCAGATTGTTCTGGCCTGATTGTCCAATACAAGCATCACAAAAATTGAGGCTCCTTAAGAGTCTACCCATTATGGTGAATCTTTAATAAGCTGTTTTTCTTTGAACTCAGAGAAGGCTTGAGTAGAGTTCATTTGGCAGGACCTGGCATGTCCGTATCTTGGGGTCTCAAACACCCCTAAACCCCAAACCTCAGCACTTCCTTTCTTTCCCTTCTCCTCCTCCTCTTTTCTTCTTTCTTCCTTCTTTTTTCTTCTTCTTCTTCTTTTTCTCCTTCTTTCTCTCCACATAGGCAATCACACCCTTACACCCTTACCTGCCCAAAGGGAATGTGAATTTTAATCTCTGAAACATTTTTTGGTTTGTTTTTCTGTTTTTCTCTCTCCTAAAGACTAACATTAACTCTAAATCATTCTGATTCCAGACCAAGTCCTACTCAGTTTGTACACTGACTATCTCAGAATGAATGTAAAAAAAAACAATTGTTTCTGTTTTGTCCAGAAACCCCTATGGTCTTCCCCTCTTAGAGCTATTTTTTAAGAGGCCATTTTTTGCTTGATATTTTTAAACCTTAATCACTGAATGGGCACAGCCTCAGTCAAACTGAGACCTGTTAAAGACCTTGACTTGAAAAAGTCAAGGACCCCCAGTGCATCTTGAATAATCTCCAATTGCTCTGATCCATATCTGGTCACTGGACCCAGATGGCTGCAGAGGAGAAAGTGAGGCTGATGACTTTGCCCAATGCTCCTTCACTTAAATCCAATTCATTTGTATGTCACGGCATCACCTCCCTGGCATCATGGTCCTCTTTGAGAACGATGGACAAACAGCAGCAGCAATAATTAGTTTTATTATAGTAACTCAAAGATGTTCCAGTATCAAACTATTATTTAATGATTAAATTTTGTGTTTATAAAACTTTTTATTATAGAAATGTCATTAAAAGTGACATAACTAATATGATAAGGGAATTTCCTAACTTCATGTCAATTCCAGGCAGAAGTTATGTAGATGGCCGATTGCATTGAACCAACCTTAAAGTCAGCCAGATGTTGTACTGTGAAACTGAATCAGGTGAATCCTACCTCAGCTCATGCAAATAGTCATTCTCCCAGCCTTTCCCATGAGAACACCCTCTGTACTTCATAGATGTAAAAACCACATAAGGTTGCTGACATCATGGATCACTGACTCAATAGTATTCCTTGATCATCATACTTGGAGTCAGACAGAATAATGTCAGTTAACAATCCTAAGAAGCCTTGAAAAGCAAGTTCCAGTAATCAGAGTTTCAGGAGTCAGCTCTCAAGGACCACATATTTAACCATAATCTGACATTGGCAACAGTATGAGATTCATCACAGAAACATATTACTGTTCTCAGAATCCTTTTAAACACTGGGAACATCTTTAAGGCTAGACTTTAGTAGTTTGCATACATTTCTACACCTGTTTTAATTCCAGATTAAATAACAAGCATACATAAAATTGGATTTCCCATCCAGATAACACAAGACAGCTCATAAATTACTACTCTTCACTAACATAACTGTCTACACTGAAATCCTATTCCTTACAACAAAAACAAAGAGGTTCCTGACTTTAACCTCACAACTCAACAAATTTACTTGTTTACCCTTTTCTAATCATACTCAACCTGAAAGAACGAGATACGTCAGGAATTGAATGTGTACGTATAAGTTCAAACACTAATTTTAACTCTTGTTTAGGTCATGGAATGAATTCAGATCAAAACAGTAATATCTTTCCCACCTACAGCTCATCACAGTAATCCAGATGCTTTAGAATTAATCTCTAGCCTTAGATCTCTGATGCTGCTTCCATTGAGCTGCTGACTGATTCTGCTTCTCTGAAAAACACCCACTGAAGGCTGGTCTAAGGACACAATAAATCCAGGAATGAAACTTGGAAATTCACAGTAGGTTTGTACATAATTGCTATCCATATCAGATTATTACTGCATTAAGTTAGCTTGCAAATGAAAATTAATAGTCCTTCTAAAAAATCACACAAAAGATTTTTATATTTCTTCATACAGAACATTTTTCTTCCTTAAAAACAGCTTAAAATTTATCCTGATGTTAAAAGGAATAATCACTAAACTTTCATGAAGTAAATTAGTTGGAAACCTCTAAAATTGAAAATGATAAAAACTAAGTTGTGAAATGTCTTTTAAGTAACAAAAGTCCCCAAAGCTCTATAAGAAACTATATTCTTGATTATCATATAATTCCTAGTTACTTAAATTCTCTAGTCAAAAGGGTATTTTTAATGGGGAGGAGATTCAGTTTTTATAAACCAAGAACATATCCAATTAAATTAGCCTTATCGCAATAACAAAGTTTAAATATAGCGCTAGAAATTAAGAAAATAATTATATTCTGGAATTTCACATAGACAAATATATAAATATATCCTTAGAAGAAACAGACTTGAAAATCACACCCTTATTTTGTGTAAGATTTCCCGTTTACTCAGCAAGAATTCCACAAAACAAAACCCTTGCTCAGGATTGATAAGAATTTATGATTAAATGGTTGCAAAATTCTTCTAGATTTACAAAGGACATTTTACAAGTTCTTTTCTTTGCATAATTACCAGTTTAAAAAAAAAATCTTTGTAAATACTTGATTAAAACAATAACTCCAAAGAGTTTAGTTAACAATCTCATAATTTTCACAAGCAATAACCAAATAATTTTAGTGGAAACTTCCTTTTAAATATAGACAAAATTTGGAAGTTTATGATTTCTTAAATTACAGTACTTTAGAATATTATAACACATGTCAGATAGAAAGCCCTAACAACTTCCTACCTATTCATTATTTTTTTTTGGACAGTACAATTCTTAATCTAACAACATCTAGATCACTAGATAAATAGCTTTTCTAATAACATAAGTTATACAATTGTTTACCAAATTGCACAGTATAAGAAAATTTACAAATATAACAGTACCATAAACAATAACATTTTTTCATAATCTAAGAATTTAAAAAATTTTTATAGTCATTTTATGACATGAATTCATAGGGAATTGGTTCCAGCGGCACACGTCCTTTGCTATTGATTCTCACAAATTGTGCTTCTCTGGGTGGAGCAGGCTGGCATTTCAATTGAACCCAAGTGCTTTTTGCTTTGACTTCCTTCTTCCAATCACTTTCCTTTACCCACTTCAGGAAGCTATCTCTGCTCTTAGAATGCTTAATTTGCTCCATGGGCACATTCATTCTCTTGGCTAAAATCTTGCCCTTCACCTTGTTTGTTTTACAACAATGCCTAAAGCATGTTGAGTAACAGTGTAATAGACCTGTTCAGCCTTGCTTTGGTAACATTTCTGGGGCATTTCTTGCTGAACTGTGTCCATATCCTCAATATCTATAATATCACCTTTCTTGTATATTCCCATATATGTAGCCAGAGGAAAAACACTATGTTTTCCAAAGGGCTTAGAAAACATGCATTATATCCTTCTCCTTTCACCTTTCGTGTCCATCATTTTGGCAACTCATTCAAAAGTTCTCTCCTGAGCTTCCCTGGGAAGAAAATAACACGCCATGAAGCAGGAGCTGGCCAGCCCATTCTACCTGAAATATCCAATATCCTTTAAAAAAAATTTTAAAACAAAACCAATTAGTTACGAATCAGATAACCTTAATTTAGTTGGATGCTCTTCCAAATTACCTTATGCAGAAAATAATTCATCTCATCACCATTGTCATTGTATACTGACATCTAAAAACCCGTATAAAGTTACCAAGTATGAAGCAATTACATCTAATTAAAGACATAATAAAGTTGACATTCAAATAGCATTTGTCATATGCCAAGCACTTTGCAGTCATGTGACCCTCACAATAACCCTGCTTTTCCTAGGTTGTGGAATTAATTTTGACCCAAGGATCTCTTCTTTATTCTACATATCACAAAACTCAGGTGTTCTCTAGGAATCAAAGAACTCCAAATCTCGCATTCTCCCAAAAGAAGATAGAAACCTGCTCTGTCCCAATACAGGAAGAAGTTTGCTGGATAAATCCTCTTTAAAAAATCCATTTAGATGTTTTGAGTGATTACAAAGATTTTTAGGAGGCATGCAGCGGCTTATGTTTCTGTTGAAACACAAGAGTGGAGTTCTGGCTACTCTTAGATCCCATGAACAGATTACAAAAGGATTGATTGCCTGATTAATACAGTTTTCCAAATTATAAATCATACTCACCCTCCTTTTTGTCCCATGTCTCTTCACCTTTTAGGATCTGGAGAGTTAACACTTAACGATAATTTATAAATGAAGAGTTTTGCTTCTTTCACATCTTTCACAAACATTATGTGTGTGTGTATGTATAAACAGCTTTTACACTATTAATACACATTTTAAACAAATCACTGAAAGCTTAAAGTGATTTCATTTAAGGCTGTGATATAAAAGCCCTGATCAAAGTGTCTTAAAAGACAAAACATCTCCTCATTTTTGCAGTTTTAAACACATTGTCCTGATATCAGATATATTGGGGAATGGTGGTACAAAGACAATTCTCTAGATTTAATTTAAACCTAATCTACAAACTTTAGCTTTGGAATCTAATTAAACCTGAATTCATCTAATTTTGGCATAAGGAAAACCCTCAGCTTTCTCTCATCAGTCCTTGCTGTCCTTGGGCTGCTTGGTCTAAATCTTTATCGGTATAAAGTTGCTTACTAGAACTTTATCCAAATGGGGAAAAATGTCATTTTTACTCAGAAAGATACCTTCTCTGATTCCACCTTCAAAACTAACTCCTGGGAGAGTCTCACCCTGCTTTTTCAGTTCCATTACTTATTACCTAACTTTATTTTTGTAGCCCCAACTTAGCCAGTCTTGGGACCCCTTCCACCCACCCCCCAAAAAAGTCTTAATTTCCCACTGAAAGCCTAAGGTGAGAGTTCTTTCCCAGTGTTATAACCATCATCTTTAGAAGCTTTCTGACTAGCTACATTTTAAATTTTTCAGCACAAAAATGACATGCATTTTACAAACACTGAGATTCAAACAGACAAAATGAAATAACAACAAAGTGCACAAATCTAATTTTCTTGTGGGTTTTTAAGGCTTAGCTTGTTTTTAACATAAACCAATTTAGATTTAGACTGGTCAAAATTCAGGGTTATCTTGAAGACGCAAGTCTTCTCTCAGCCAAAGAAAAGTAAAGTTTATTGAAAGTTTGTTTGCATTAGACACAGAGTTTAAGTCTGTGCTAGGTCATTCTATGGCGCTCTCTCTATTCTATGGCGCTCTCACAGACATGGAGACAAGATAGGGTCTTATATACAGAAAGTTGTGGGAGGAATCTAGGGGTGGTTTAGAAGAGGAGTTTGGGGAAAGTCTTCAGGAGGAGTTAATGAGGTCAATGAGTGATGAAGGGTGGGAAGTCTAGTAACAGATTTGGGCCCAACCACAAGGCTTATGCAAAAGCCTCATCAAATGAGGTGATTTAATCAGAGTTCAAGGGGGTTTCCCAGAACCTGTAGCTCAAGGACTCAAGGAGAGTTCAAGGGGACTCCCAGAGCCCATACCTCATCATTAGGAACAGGGGATAGAAATGGGACTTACGTTGTCAGGACTGGAACTTTCAGGAGAATATAGACTGGGCACTTAGTCCTAGCACTGTTGGGGGAAAGGTCCAGCATCCCATGACCTGTTCTAATACCAGTCTTAAGCCACCAAAATGTCACCCTCACTGAGTTTGGTCTAAGAAAGGCAACCAGAGTTAGATTGTACAGTCCATTGTTTATTTCCCTCAAAGCAGGCAGTCATTCATGTATGGGAGCTGCAGTTTAGAACCGGGCTCCCCAAGGGATCCAGTCTGGAACTGGGCTTATTTTGGGGTTAGGTAGGGTACACAGTTTATGTACCCTTCCAACAGGGGCTGATGTCACCCCATCATCATTCACCCCAGGACAGAGAAAATTCTCTCATACCAGACTATTCCTAATCATACCAAATGACTTGCCAGCTTTGGGCTATCTAGACAGAAGAATCTGTCTCCACACAAGCCTGAGCAGAACACAAGGCCGGCTCCACACCATAGATTAAATTACTTGCTTGGGTGAGGGCTGACCAGATAAGAAAAGTCAATGAAATCTCATTATCAATAATGTCCTTCTGAAGAAAAACTGAACTTAAAATAAGGACTTTGGAAGAAGGGGGCTGGGAAAAGCTCTGACTCTCCAAGATAATGATTTTTTAAAATAATTTTTTCACATAGTTCACTGTGTAGCTACTAATATATGTATTGGGATTTGCCCACACTAAAGTGGGACCGGGGGAGAGGGGGATGGCTGTAATGGTAAAGGAATTTGAAGATCTTCCCTGCCCCTTAATGGGTCTCAAGTGGAACTGAATAGGAAGGGCTTGATTGGGAGGAGGCTTGTTTTTCTGGAAGGCCCACACCTTTTGTTACTTTGTAATTAGACAGTGGGTCAGGAAGGTTGTGATGTCCTCTGACCCTGAAGAATGGTTTATATACTCTGAAGTGAGGTTTTACTTTGGGGGTCCCTTATGGGAAGAGTTGTGTGATTTGACCAGATGAGACTCCAGGCAGCCGTTGAGCCCCTGCCTTTGAAAACCCAGATGTTAGTGTTTCTCTCTCTGGTAACTGACCCTGTATGTATGTAATGGTCAGGTAGCTAGAAGTCCCGTCTGTTGGTTTGTTGAATTGTGTTATTTTCTCTGTCTGTATTTTTTTGTCTGCTTGTAATTTCTGTTTGTGTTTTCTGAAGTTCAGAGTGCTGATTATTTTCCCCTGAACTAAGTGAATGTGTGTGTGTGTTTAATTAAAGATTGTTGACCCTTCTAAAGTTTCTTTCCTTTAGTAAATCAGATCAAAGAACCTGTGTTAGCAGCTATCCTGGGTATGCTAGGGTGCTTGCTGTTACAAAGGCTCATGTGTCTAGTTTCCCTCCTTGCTTGCAAGTCATTTTCCTCAGTATAGAAAGGAGATTTTTGTCTTAGTCTCTGCACAGCTGTTGTCTGCTCTGTCTATTTGACTCTGGCCTCTGTAGACCAAGTGGTTTGGTCCAATTGACAGTGTCTGCTGAAGAACTCTCTACTGAATTTTTTTTGTTCTTTGTTTTGTTTTTTATTTTTAGATTTTAACAAGCCCCCACTTCTCCCCTACCCCCTCCAAAAAACCAATTTCAGAATTATACTCACCTTACCTTAGTGTCTGAAAATAGATCCTCAGCAAGTTTAACACAATACTTGACCCATGAGAAAGGAATGTAGCACAGAACCGAAACTGGTTGTTGTTTTTAAGGACTTTTATAATCCCAAGGATATCCAAGGCACAAAACCAGAAATTTCAGATGTGATAACCATAAAAATGTACTTAATTAAAAGAGACAAATTATCTCTTTTCTAGGATAAAAACAGCATCAACAAATGTAGAAAAGCAAAAATGTTTAAAAAAATCTTTTAACTGACCAAAAGTCAACAAAATTATGTTAAATAAAGTGCCACAAAAAAAAGCATGAAAAATCAACTGGAAGAGAGGGCAGAGTCAAGATGGCAGAATAAGGCAGGAACTCGCCTGAACGCTCCCCAGGCCCCTCCAACAACTTAGAAATAACCCTCAAAATGAGTTCTGGAGCAGCAGGGCCAACAAAAGGACTGGGTGGAGTAATTATCCAGTCCAAGACAACTTAGAAGGTTGACAGGAAAGGTCTGTGTCATGGAAGGTGAGAGTGGAGCACTGCCCAGCTGAGATGAATGAAAACCTGAGAGAGGGAGAGATTCTGGGTAATTAAGAATCATTTTATTAATTAGGATAGCTGGTAACCAATAAATTGATGGTCAGTGGTTTTTCTCGGTAACTAAAGATGCCAAGTTAGGGCCTGAAATTTCTCAAATCCCTTCTGAAAGGAAACTTTCCTTACAAGTGAAACTTAACTCTGATTGGTAGACATTTAATGAGGAGGTGGGCTAAAAGTCTTTAGCTCCTTCTGCTGAGAACCTGGCTTGATCATGAGATTAAGCAGTCTCAAGAAATCTGGACAAAGGGAAACCATCTCCATCCAGACCTCTCTAGCTGGTTTTCTTTTTAATGATCTAAGTGGTCCTAAACTCCAATGGAGGAGATGAAGGACAGGCAAGTTTTCTTCTCTCTGCTTGTTGTGCTAAACTTTACAGTTTCCTGATCTGTAAAGAGAAAAATAATAATGGTACCCACCTCCCAGGGTTGTTGTGAGGATCAAAATAATATAATGGTTGTAAAGTGCTTAACATGGTGACTGGTATATGCTGAGCATTGTATTATTATTATTTCTTTAATTGAATGTAATTGTTCCATACCTGATAACTTTTAGGTGGTTTTAAAATGCCAAAGGTAATAAAATCAATGATTTTTGCATGTGATAATTTATAAATGCAATTGATATCATCTTGTTGCGGTTTAAAACCAGGGATGCCAAAAAGCTGTTGAGATGGAGGCTCTGTCCACCTAAAAACCGTTGGGGTTTCATGATGTGTTGTGGTGGGACCATCTCAAAGAATTCAGAGTCAGACCCCCTCTAATCCAAATATAGGCATTTATTGAGATTGATGCCTCTCATGAATTGGGCTAAATTCCAAGAGGAACAAGCAACTTTAGAGAAAGCAAGTTGGATTTTTATAGGGTAAAGATGCAATTACATAACAGAAATTTACATAGAGGAATATCATTAATGTTAAAAAGGCAGGAGGAGTTTGTTAAGGCATTAATTAATGGAGGAGGGGTCCCATCTATGGTTCGGTGGTTAAACATTCTGGTCATTCTGCCCTCCAACTGGCTAGCTATTGTGGTCCTGTCTGGTTAAGACAGATAGTTAGGTATTGTGGTCCTGTCTTAGCCTAGATGGATGATGTGATTGTCAATGAATACAAGAACACACCTGTTTCTGTGGGAATGGGTCTGGGGGCAGTGACCAGGTAGAGGCAGTAGCTAGGTTCCCATCACATGGACACACCTGCTGTTTCTGTGGGAACTAAGAGTTCAGAGACACACCTGTTGTTCCAGTGAGCAGTGAGGCAGATAAAAAGAAGTTAGGACATTGGAGGAGGGGAGGTAGGGAGGGGGAGCAGGTAGGTGCAATGGGCCTCCTGTTCAGTAGGGCTAGGCCTAAAAGGAAGTTGGTATATTGGGACTGGGGGCAGCTTTATTAGGATTCTATGGATCTAAAGTTTTGTTTCAGGTTTGAAATACATGATATTGTTTGTGTTATTATTGTATTTGTAAATTCTCTTACATTGCAAAATTTGAGCAACCATTTTAGCAGAAATGCTGTTAGAAATAACTTTTTAATTTGGATACTGTTACACATGAATTAGGCTTTTAAAAAGATATGATAATAGCAGATATTTGAAAACTATCGAATATTTAATGAGACATATAATAATAAAATTAATAACAAATAATATATGATTGCAAATTTTCATTTGAAAATTTTTGTTATTATGAAAGTGTGTATTGTGGTTTCAAGATGTAGCTTTAACATATTAATGATGTGTCAACTGTCAGATATTTGCTATATGTCTGAAGCTTCAGAGTTTTAACTTATAAGTAAAGGATAGACAAAATCTTAACTGTTAGGGAAACATCAGGAAAAATATTCAAGCCTTAAGTTGTTGGTGAAACTTTTCTATTCAAGGTAAAAATTCCTGGGACTGTAATTTACTAGTGTTTTGAGCTTTGATTACAGGGATAGTTTCCTGAATTGTCATGAAGCCAATAGTAGGAAATGACATTGCTGCAGGCTGAGAGCTGCTGAAGGTAGAGGTCTGTAGCTGGGAAAAATTTGGGGATGACTGTGGCACAGCCTAGGTAGTATTTTCCTAACTCTATTTCCCTATTGTGATATCTCCTTTCTGAAAAGGAAATTTCCTCACCTGGTTAATCCTAAGTCTTGCTTTTAATACCCTGTGACTACATGGTTGACTGTCAGAACGAGTCATACCGGAATCAGAGAGCTAAGGGAGTTTTTCCTTCTGTTATGATATATAACATTGTTATAATAAGTCCTTCTTTTTCCTTTTATAGCAAATTTCTATAATTAAGAAGGTTTGTAAGTACCACAATAAATTTATCAAATAATAGATTGATACTGGAACATCTCTGGGTTACTATAATAAGTTGTAAGTATGAACATCTTATGATTTTAGCCTATATTTGTGGTCATATTATAATATAGGAATGATATCCTCCCAAAGGGTAAATGATTAGACAAGGTAATAAGACAGTGATGTAATCAGAAAGTTTTCTAAATAAATGGAATAGTAAATTTTGAGAAAAGTAACAGGATTAGGCTAATTTCTCTAAAAGCTATATACATATGTATATGATTGGCTTCCAAATTTTTCTGTCATGGAAATTCAGGCTTTTGAATATGTTTTAGTAATAAGTTCTCAAAATTGGATTAGAAATTTTACACATAAATTGTTTGATAACGGTAAAGAAAGTAAAATCATTTTAAAGTTTTAAATTATCTGATAATTTTAAAAGGC
Organism: Petaurus breviceps papuanus; assembly: GCF_028583685.1. Classification (NCBI taxonomy): domain Eukaryota; kingdom Metazoa; phylum Chordata; class Mammalia; order Diprotodontia; family Petauridae; genus Petaurus; species Petaurus breviceps. The sequence goes on from NW_027185616.1 coordinate 25,905,348, forward strand.
AGAAGAGTTCATTTTATGTCTGGACCCTCATAATTTTTTAAAAGATTCTTTTATCAATTATAAGATTTAGGTAAAGATAGAAATAGCAAATGGTATGTAAATAAAATTCTCTGAAGTTTCAAAATTGTAGAACCAAATTTCAGTGATTGTGCTAAATTATTTTGTCAGAATTATCAAGTAATTTTTGTGTTTGGAGCCAGAGAAGCAGAGCCCCTTTTAGAACTGTAACATAAGACATCTGGAATTCATGTGCTGGTGAAATGGATATTGAGAATGTATTACTAGGCTACAAGGAAATTTGATGTTAATTAACATTGGTGATAATTATTGCATTGCTTTCATCTTTTGTTTTAAGACACTTTTGTTTAAGTTTTCTTAAACAAAACTTTCTTATCTTGGTGGCTTGTAAATCTCCCTTCTCAGAACTACTCCATTGTGAGCCCTCTAAGTATTCTGCTATGTACCTGACTTAATGTAATTATGCAATTATGGTAACTAAGAAAAAACTTGATTGCATTGTTTGAACCAAGCCCTGTGTGTCTGGGGAACTGAACCATCTCTATGTGTTGTTTAGAGACCTTTGTTATGCTATGTTTTGCTAATCAGAAACTCAGATCCAAAGTTTGAAGCAAGGAGTTTTCTTACAATTTTAAGTCTCAACTAACCCATATGTTTTATCTGAAAACTGATCATCAATCATTGCTGCTAAGGACCCCTATCAGGTCCTTCTGACTACTCTCACAGCTGTCAAATTTGTGGCTTGTGTACTCCAGGATCATCTGAAGAGAGCCCTAGCTTCTGAATTGATGGCAAAATTCTTCAGGGACCTCAAGGTTTGTCTAGTACAGGCCCAGAAGCAGCCAACATCCAGATAAAATAGTTAGCCCAAGATTCTGGACAAGGGCTAAGTATACTGTCCTAGTTTCACTCCCCCCCCCATTCTCTTTTGTTATATGCCCAAATGCCAAGGCTGTGATTCAAGGATGCACTGGCATTTTCTCCCTCTCCATTCTTGCCCACCTTCTCTTTTCTGCTTCCAAGGAAATGAAAGCTAGCAATGATACCTAGGACATAATTCTTCAATAGGTCCCCTCAAGAAACTGAGCTCCTGGAATAAATATGCTAGTCCTAGACTAACTGACTTCTTGTGACATCTTGGCTTATATCTGCCTCTCCTTTGGCCAGAAGGGTAAGGGTTCTTTCAGACTCCCTCCCTTTGACCAAAAGGGGGAAATATCATGATATGAGGAGACACCCTGTTTTTCAGAGCTAAGACCCAGCAAGCAAGCTATGCCCTGAATGTGGTATAACAACAATCCTTTGCACTCACCCTCTGGTTGATCTCAAAAAAGACATACCAAAGTTCACTGAAGAAAATAACTCCATAAAAAGTAGAATTGGAAAGGGAAGAAAAAACTTTGGAACTCAATTTGGAACTCAAAATTTTAAAAAATGAATGTTAAAAATTGTTTTTACATGCAATTGGCAAAAATAAAATTGGAGACTGAATAACTTTCTCAAGAATTGACAAGCCAAAGAACAAATCATACAATTGATATTAAATCGATATTGTTCATTAAAGACAGTGACAACAACGAGGCAGAATGTCAACTTTTGGGATATAGCAAAAACAATCTTTAGGGAAAAATTATTTGGAAACATTTTCATTAAAAAAGAAAGAGAAAGAAGAGCTAAATAAATTTGACCCAACTAAAAATACTTAAAATCCAATATATTTTAGTGTATTTTTAAAAATTATACACCAAAGTAGAAATTCTTAAAAAGTGACAGAAATTTACAAAATTGACACCAAAACAAAAAATTGAATTAATAAAGAAGAAAAGAATTTGGTCTAAAAATAAACTAGCTAATGTGATTCAAAAAAAGAAAGAGAAAATCTAAATTACCAGTATTTTTTTTAAAAAGGAGAATCTTAGCAAATGAGAATAAGGAACATTAATAACCACTTTGCCTAGCAATATGCAAATAAGCCTGGTAATATAAATTAAACAAATGAATATTTTTTAAATATAAAACATCTAGTTTAAAAGAGCAAGAAATAGATAAATACCACAATCTATGATGGAGGAATTGAAAAAGTAATATATGAACTCTGAAAGAAATAACCTTAGGACAAGATTAATTCACAAGCAAATTCTATCAAACATTCAAGGAACAATTAACTCCTATATTATGCAAGCTGTCTGCAGAATTAGGAAATGAAAGTATCATCAAAATTGTTTCTATGACACAACTATGTGTATCATATACTTTAATCAGGGACAGGCAAAACAGAAAAAAAATTATAGATCAATAACATGAACATTCATGCAAAACTTTTAAAATAAAATATTAGCAAAGAGGCAACAAAATATTTCACAAAGACTACAGACTAGGACTAGATTGGATTTATGACAAGAGTGCAGGGATGATTTTACATTATAAATTTTATTAATTGTATTAACAACAAAACAAAAGTCAGGTGATTATGTTAATAGACACAGAAAAAGCTTTTGACAAAATACATCTATTTCTATTAAAGGAAAAAAATTAGAAATCATAAGAATAAAAGGGCAAAAAAGTATATATCTAAAACCAAGGGTCAGTATTATATATAATAGGAATAATAAAGAATCTTTTCCAGTAACAACAGGACTTGAAACAAGAATTTCCATTGTTAACACTTCTACTTCACAGAGTACTAGAAACATTGGCTATAGCAATTAGAAAAGAAAAAAGAACTTAAGGAAATACAAGAATACAGAAGAAACAAAATTATTTTCAGAGACATGATCATGTACGTAAAGAACCTCAGAGTCAATTAAAAATTGAAGCAATGAATAACTTCAGAAAAGTTGCAGGATATAAAGTAAATCAATCAATAACAAACATGCATTAAGCACCATCATTTTGTCAGGTATTGTGCCACACAAATCATCAGCATTTTCATATAAAATCAATAAAACCCAACACTGATAGATTAAAAAGAGAAATTTCATTTAACATAACTGTAGAATGCATAAAATATTTGTGAGTCCATCTATCAAGATACACAAAAGAACTCTAAGGACAACTACAGAACACTTTTTAGAGAAACAAAGACAAACTTAAGTAACTGAAGAAATTTTCATGGCTTTATTGCTGTTCAGTCATTTCAGTTATGTCTGACTTTTCATGACTCCATTTAGGGTTTTCTTTGCAAAGATACTAGAGGGGTTTGCCATTTCCTCCCCCAGCTTATTTTAGAGATGAGAAAACTGAGGCAAACAGGGTTAAGTGTCTGAGGCTGGATTTGAATCTAGGCTTAGTCCTCTATCTACTGACACTAGTGCTCTATCTGCTCTACCACTAGCTGCCCTTGTCATGGTTAGGTTGAACCAATTAAATGAGCCCCTAAAAAATGGCAATACTACCTAAATTGACTTACTCATTCATTGCCCTTTCAATCAAACTACCAATGGATTACTTTATAATACTAGAGAAAATAATAACCAAATTCATCTGAAGACAAAGGAATCCCAAGGGAAATAGTGGGGGAAAAAAGTGGGGATGAAAAGGGTCTAAAATACCAGATCTCAAACTGTCCTACAATGCAGTGGATAATTTGACATATGTGATCTGGAAGCTAAGTGGCTTTCCTAAAAACCATTTTATTAGAAGTTGCTGCAATCTGGGTTTGCCCATTTCCATTACCTAATGATGGAAAGATTTGACGTTCATTCTTCAAGTCGTCATGGATGGGTCCTTGGGGAACATTCCTGTGTGGAGTGGTGTGAATGCTGCCAGGGTCTCTTTGTAGAATCTTTATCCTGCTTTAGGAACCAATGCTGATTCAGAGAATTGAAAAGATGTTCGTTCATAAAGTGAATATGACAGTGATTAAGGGGTTATATACCATGCACTATTAAAATAGGTCTAATCCTTCCTCTGATTGGTTATTGAACACTAGAAATGTAAAATCTGTGAACACACTCTATTCTCTTCCTAAAGTTAGAAATGGAGAATAGTAAAATGTGGTACTATTTGTTAAATTTGTTAAACTTTAGTGTTTGCATATGATGCTGGATATGACTTAGTTGTTGGTGTCAAGCATAACTAGTGCCCCATAGCTATATAACTACCTGCCTTGTATGTATGTACTTCAGGGTCCCATAGGTTGAGAGTACAATGCTCCTGGACACAAAATATCATACAGTAGTAATACTTTATTGATGCATTGATTACTTTTGTGTTCCCCTCTATTAAGGTTCTACAGTATAATCCCATGTGTCACCTTCCAGAGGACCTGATTTTGTGTGGATGTGTATATGTATGTGTATGCGTATGTATAAGTATGTGTATGTATATATGTATATAATATATAGTTGTAAATTTCCATATTATATAAAAAGACATACATATGTACAGTGAGGCAACCATTTCCTCAAGTGTCATACTAACCCCAAATACTGAATAAACAACAAATAACTGATTTTTTTTAATGGACTATTTTTAGACATAGCTCTGGCTACTTTCTCTGGTCCTTCTTTATTCCTTCCCCAGCATAGAATTTCCTGGGCCTCAAGGATCTTGCACCTTCAAGGGGCTCCATAAACTCCAGAAACATAATAATGATTCCCCCTCAACAGGTGATATTTCTTGCCTTTAGGATGGTTCAGGCAAATCTTTCCCAGAAATTCCTTGGGGGACTGAGGGATGGTATAATTGAGAAATGCTTTGCTTTTTAATAGCATGAGGGAAGTGAAATTGTCACTCTAGAACTTTGGTGGGTGTGTATTAATGTGGAAGAAAGGATGACTTGTTGGTAATTCTGAGACACTGTCAGTTAAATCCAGGAACAAACTCAATTTAAGTGGCTCATGACTTCTTAGCCATGTTAGTGAAGATGACACTGATGCAGAATAAAGAATTGTTGACTATGCCAGAAATATCCTTGCTGTGGCCATATTGTTGCTGGAGCTATCCCTGCTGATCATTACCATCTCCTATCAAGAGAAGAAATGCATGACTCTCCTTATGGGAACCACCTTCCATGCTGTGTTCCGGGTGGTTCTCTGGTTCAAATCCATCAAGAGATTCATTGTGAACTTCAAAAATTTGGCTTTATTACCACATGGACCAGGTTGTTAATTTGAGATTTGAACCTCACGAGCTGGGGAACAAAGACCTAGGACTTCTGGCTCTTATTCTCTAACACATTTTTGCTTTCCTTTTGTTTTCTTTTTTTCCTCCCCCCTTTTTTTTCCCTTAGTGCTACCCAAGCCAGGAAGACTAACTTGTAAAAGTCTTATAAATAATGAAATGGTAGAATGTCTTCTAGAAGATTCTAAAAAAGTTTGCCACCCAGCTTCTTTCTTCCCACACCCGTGACATGGGGAAGCTTTACCTTAAAGAATATAATGCCATGCCTGGACTTACTTGGCCCATGTGATTGGCTCTTGTTTCTCTAATGCAGCCTCCTTGTCATAAAAAGTACCACCTACGTGAGGTCTAGACTCCTTGAATTTGGTAGATTTCTGAAGTTTATACAAGCAATCTTACCACGCCCATCTGACCAGAAATTTTTTCACATAGAGATAAGGGGGCTGTATCCAGAGGAGCTGAAAGCCACTGTATCCAAGGATATGCATATTACTACTATGTTAGAACAAAATAAACTTGCTTGTATTAAATGTTCAGTGACTTGTGAGTGTCTCATTTCAACACATTAAGTTGAACTTAGAGGGTGCTGGTGTTAGAATCACACATTAAACATTTTATATATCATATGATTCTTATGACAATAATTATTCACTTTCTTCTTTGGTCTTATGAGTCATAGTAACATTAAATACTATATTGACTTAAGGTAATGAATTAATTACTATTGGAAAAATTCAACTCTGTGCTTTTATAGACCATGACTTAATCTTATGACTAGTGTATGTGCCAATTCTTTATGTGATGCCCAAACAAAAACACACTTTTACTCAAACCTTTTCCCACTCTTTTTAAGCTCATCTATTTTAACCATTTCCCTTCTGAGTTCCCATCCTGCTGGTAATTTTAATAACCACCTAATAGCTAATATTTATATATTCTTTTAAGGTTTAGAATTTATATATATATATATATGTTATTTTATTTGATCTTTATAACAACTGTGAAATGTGTTATTTCCATTATTTTACAGATAAGGAAACTGAGGATGATAGATGTTAAGTGACTTGCCCATAGTCCTAGGGCTAATAAGTCTGTGAGGTAATATTTGAAATGAGGTGTTCTAAGTACAGGATGCTATCCCCAGAGCTACCTGTCTATCTTCCCTATTCCAACAATAATTCCACTGTGTCTGTAAAAAAAACTTTGCTTTGTTTGAAACTCTTCATTTCACCATATTGAACTCAGAGATTTTCCTTCCCCCCAGAGATACATCATCCCTGGCCAGTATGGGATATACTCCCAACTCCCTGGGTCATGAGTGGGTGTATTCTTTGATCCTCCCTTTCACTTTAAACCTTTTCTTTTCCCATCATCATTAAGCAACTTATATAGTTTTAAATGGTTCTCTCCATTCATTCATATTTCCCTATTCAGATCATTGTTGCAATCATCTTCTGGCCCAGGTGATTCTTCCTTTTCCAAGATGTTCCTCATGTCTTACATGGACTACTGTTATAATCTCTTTCTCATTACCCATGTTTTCTGTCTTGCCCCTTTCCATCACAATACCTGTCCTCATACTTGGGGACTTCAGTATACACATTGATATCCCCTCATACAACTGCGCTTTCTAGGAATCAGCCAAAACTCTTATAAATTCATTCTATCCAGGGATAGTCATGTATCTGATGTTATCATTCAAATATCACTTCTACTTCAATGATCCAGGATGCTGAAAACTTCTTTCTTATAACAGCATCCTATTTTTTTCCCTCTTCTTCTGCCCTATTCCTCCTAAATCTATTCTTTGTCCTCACTGTGATTTTTACTTGCTCCACCCTTCCCTGCCATCCACGTTGATTCAAGGGGACCAGGAGAGGAACAGGAAATGTTGAAAGAAACTAGGGATTCCAAGAGATAGAGATGAGAAGAAAGGGCATTCCAGACATAGACAAAGGAAGATAGTCATGAGGAATCACCAGCTGGTCAGTTAAACTGAAGTGCATGAAAGGGTATAATATAAAAAAAAGATTGGAAATGTAGGTGCAAATAATGATACCATTCCATTTATTCTTCTCGGACTTCCTACCTCTCTCAGTGAAGACAGAGTATTTGATGTGCAAGGGATATTAGGATATGAGTCTCTTATTTCACAAATGGAAAACCGAGGTCCAGAACAAAATAACTTGCCTAAGGTAAAACAATTAGGAAATGGTCAAGTCAAAACTTAAAACACAGATCCCTGCCTCCTAGACTACTCAATATTCTTTTTTTTTTTTTTTTTGGAGGGGGAAGGCAAGGCAATCGGGGTTAAGTGACTTGCCCAAGCTCACACAGCTAGTTAAGCATCAAGTGTCTAAGGCCAGATTTGAATTCAGGTCCTCCTGACTTCAGGGCCAGTGCTCTATTTACTGTGCCACCTAGCTGCCCCCCCCCCATATTCTTTATACTACACCATATCACTTTCACATTTTAGCCCAGTAATTTTGTGATATTGATAGGCCTGGCATCTTCATTACCATCTTACCGATATTGAAATGATGGTACAAAGAGGCTAAATACTTTTACCAAGGTAATAGAGTTAATTAATGGGAAAGCTAGCACTTGAACCCATGTCTACAAATAGTTTAGTTATAGCTCTTGGTGCTAATATGTTGCTTCCCCTAAGAAGATCAGGGAGATCTGTAGAGAGAGCTTCCTTTTGCTTTTCCTAGAATTGGTACCATTCCATTTTTAATCCAAAGACAGAATTTTCTATTAGCTTTAATATCTGTAAGTCTGTATTTCTTTTACTCAATGCATTAATCCTCTCATCTTTAAAGAAAATTCAAATCAGAGATCATCAGTAAAAAGGGAAGCTATAAGAAATAAGGCTTTAAAAAAGTCACCAAACTCTAAGATTATATTGTGCATTTCCTAAATCATTGGTTTTATTATTCTAGGCACAACTGTATTCATTTCTCTATTTCCCAATTTTCTCTTACTGTGCTCTACAATTCAATGAATCAAATTAATCAACAAATGTTTACTTGTTTGACCTACTTCATGTCAGGCACTGATCAAAGTACTGGGAATACAAGTAAGATGAAACAGTCCCTACAGTCAAGGATCTTGCATTCTAATGGGATCAGTGGGGGAAGTGGGGAGAAATGGGAAATTTTAGAATTTTCAGTGTCAAAAACTTATGCTAGGCTTCCCTTCAAAACTCATTGCTTTTTTTCATTTTAATAACTAAATTTTGTCCTTAAAATACAGAATATTTTTTGAAAAGAACCGGAATCCCTGCTAAATCAGTTCATGTAAACTAAGATTTAACTGTTCCTTGAGCAGAGAAGTTGTACTGGACACAAACCACAGATCATTCCGAACTCAACCAAGCTCTGTGAAACAGTCTCCTGGCTGTTAGTTTAGCCTAATCATACAATTTTTTGCATAACTATTTTTGTGGTGGGATCTCAGGGCCTGATATCTGGGACATCTGCCGGAAGCAAGACGTCTGTATGAGTCTACAAACATTTCAGCTGGCCTCACTGCCGTTTACTGAAGCCACAGCCTGGGCTTGCTTCTCTTGTCTGGTTAAGTGGTGAAAAATAGACAGCATGGTTTTAGCTATCAATCAACCCTGATGTTTCCATCCTAGATGAATCTTGTGGGGGGGAAAAAAGAAAATTAAAAACTCAAGGCCAAAATATCCATTTTAAGGATAGAACATGAGCTCCCTATGTGGTCACCAAAGCTTTGGACTCCTGCACCTGCTATACTTAATTATAGGAAAATTTGGTCCACATTAGTCACACATATGTATACAGGTACATATAATGGTTCAACTGTCACTTCTAGAATTCTAGTTCCCTTACAGCAACAAGATATAAATACATATTCCCCTGATGCTAAAAGATCTCTTTTCCTCTCAATAAAAATAGAATTTGTTCTTTTGCATAGAGACTAAAAGTCAAGATGGAGTAATCCTTCAATATGGAGAGAGTAGTAACCCACCTATGAGAGGCCCTAATGTCAAAGGTTAGTAATTCTTGACAAACCAAACTAATTTTCTTTTTTTGATACTGTTACTAGACTCAGAGAGCAGGAGATTGCCTGTCTCCTACCATAGTTTACCTAGATTTTAACTGAACATTTGACAAAATTTCTATCTAGTTTTGTGAGACATGGAATTTTTATATTCTAAGTAGGTGGATTTTTAACTTGTTGAAGAGCCAGAGCCATAGCAGGCAATTATGGGTCAACGTCAACTTGGAATGAGGTCTTCAGTGGAGTGTCCCAGTAATCTATAGTTGGCTTCTATTATTTAACACTTTGATCAATGATTGGGATAAAAATAAAGATGACATGCTTACTAAATTTTCAAATACACATCCAGGAGAAATAGCTAACACAATGAATGACAGAATTGGGATTCAAAAAGATTGCAATAGGCCAAATCTAACAAAGTTAAATTTAATAGATGCTATTTAAATTTAATAAAGTCTAACGTGGGTTCCTCCAAAATACAACAACAAATAAATGAAAAATATGAGATGAGAGTTATTGCTAGAGCATATATATATATATATACACATACATACATATATGATTTTGGTGTACTGCCAGCTTAGCAGTGTGATCCCTCAGCCAAGAAAGCTAATGCAATCTTAGGTTACATTGCTCAGAACTAGAGAGGAAAAAGTATCATTGTACCCTTAACTCATCAGAGCATATCTATTATATTGCATTACAAGTCCCACATCTTAAGGATGTTGATGAACTGGAACATGTGCAGAGGAAGGCAAGCAGAGTGATGAAGGGCCAATAGTTCATCCTATTCAAGAACCTGTTAAAGAACCTCAGGTTGTTTAACCTAGAGAACATAAGGTTCAGCAGTAACATGATAACTATCTTCAAGTACTTATGTAAGAGTGATTGCCCTGCTTGTCTTTAAAAAGTAGAACTCGCAGTAAAGGCTAAAAATTTCAAAGATCTGGATTTACGTTTCACAAAGGAAAATGTTCCTAACAAAAAGAGCCATCCACAATTGTAAGTGACTGCCTCAAGAGGCACTTGGATGTCTTCCATCTGTTTAACCACCGGTTGGATATTATAGAGAGAGAATTATTGTTCAGGTAGGTACATGCTGGACTAGAAGAGTCTGAGGTCTTTTCCAACCCTAATAAGCTATAAAAAAAACCATAGCAAAGGAATTGAAAAATTATTCACTATGATAAAATTGGGGTTATATTAGTAATACAAGAATGATTTAACATGCAAAATTGACATAAATAAAAATGAATGAATGAATGAATGAATGAAAAAGCAGTTATCAAGAGCTCACTATGTGTAAAACACTTGGGATATAAATGTAAAAGCAAAAGAATTTCCTGTCCTCAAAGAGCTTGCATTCTTTATGACAGAGTGGTGGTCAGGAAGTTCTATTTTGTTTGCAAAGTTACATAAGGAAAGAGATAGAATGAGTTCTTCAGGAATCATGACAAGGTGATGTGATTTTTAGAGCTGGAAGGTAATAGTGGAAACTAGCTATATGGTAATATTGGCTGGGATGATAGCTGAAGACAATGTGAAGACATGGATAAAGTCTAGTGCTCAGGTGACAGGGCATGGAAACCATCAATCAGGCAAACAAAACACTATAAAGTATAGATATAGGAAGGTCATTTGCTATGATAATACATGTGCCGTATGTGTGTATGTTTTGTGTATGTATTCTCCAAAATTAGCATTATTTTGAATTTTTTTAAATTTTATTTCTAATTAAATATAGGACTTAAAAAAGATGCTGCCTACCCTCACTACTATTTGAGATAGCTCTACAAATGCTAGCTGTAACTATAAAACTATAACTATAACCGTGTATAGATATATAAAACTTGTCTTAACAAGCAAAAAAGGAAGACATCCTGATTTGCAAATGACCTGCTAATTTATTTAAAATCCAGAGGACCAGCAGAATTTTTAAAATTATTTTCTTTTCTTTTAACAAACATTTGTTTTCTCCCCTTCCCTCTACTCCTTGTACCAAGCATGTATAGTCAAACAAAAGAAATTCTTACATTGGTCATGTCAAAAAATGTAGGACTCATTCTGAATCTTGAAATGGAGTTGTGTAATTCTGGAATCATAAAGCATCAATCAGATTTTTTAAGTCTTTCAAAGTATGATTTTATTGTTATTGTGTAAGTTGAACTTTGGATTCTGTTCATTTTAATCATCTTCAGTTCACACAAATTTTCCGACATTTCTTTGAAACTGTCTCTTTCTTCCTTTCTTATGGCACAATAATATTCCATTACATTAACATATCATAATTTGTTCAGCCATTCCCCATTTGGTGAAAACTCCCTTAGTTTCCAGGGTTTGGTTTTGTTTTGTTTTGGTTACTACAAAAAGAGCTACTAATTTTTCCCCCTACACATTGGTCCTTTCCCTCTTTCTTTGATCTCTTCAGTCTAATAGTAGTCTTTCTGAATCAAAAGGCATGTACAGTTTAGTAAATTTTGTGGCTTAGTTGCAAATTGCTTTTGAGAATGGCTAAACCAATTCATACACAGTTCTTAAACTATGCGACAATGCAACGATGTGTTTGCTTTCCCTTAATCCTGATCATTTTCCTTTTTTTTAATCAACTTTGTCAATATGATGAGTATGAGATGAAATCTTCAAGTTGCTTTAATTTTCATTTATCTAATTGTTAATGATGTAAAGCAGTTTTTCATATGACTATTGATAGCTTAGATTTTTTTGCCTTGAAAATTTTGTCTTCACATTCTTTTTTTTTAAGCAATTGGGGTTAAGTAACTTGCTCAAGGTTACATGGTCAGTTATTTTTGTGTGGGCGCTGAGTATCTGAGGCTGGAACCGATCTCTGGTCTCCCGATGCTGGGGCCGGCACTCTTACTCACTGTGCCACCTGTGTCTTCACATTCTTTAACCACTTATAAATTGGGAAATGCACTTATTCTCAAATTTGAATCAATTCTTTGTATATATTGGAAATGAGGCCTTTCTCAAGGAAACTCAACAAAGAATCTAATGAATAAAATCAACAGTTTCAGTAAAATACTAACATTCAACATAAATAGAAAAAATCATACTATTTTTATGGTATTAAAAAAGAGTAAAGGGGAAACCATGGAGAGGGAAATACAATTTAAAATAAGTATAAAATTAATAGAAGTATTTGGGAGATAATCTACCATAACCTAGAAATACAATTTCAGTTAATTTTTAAGAAATAAAGAATTACTTGAACAATTAGGGTAACATTCATTGACTGTAATATAGTCACAAAATATAACAAATATTATGATGTAACTTGAATTAATTTATAGAATTTGTGTTTTACCCATCATAACACCAAGGGGATATTTTGTAGAGCTAGACAAAATAGTAACAAATTCTTACCTTTTTGTGTGCATTTTGTAGTACATAGAGTCCTTTGACTGTCTAATGAAGTTTATTGATGCTTTCTTAGAATGTTTTTAAATGCATAAAATAAAATACATAAAACTACAAAGGAAATTAATTATAATATAATTCAGTTATCAAAATGTTAATCCAAAATATTTGTGGATCCCAGGTCATGAAACCCTTATTTCAAAGAACAAATAGTCTGGAATCTCAAGGGAAATATTGAAGAAGGAAAAAGAAATATTGGAATACAGGGGTAATAGTATTTCCAGTCCTGAAATTATATTATATGAAGCACTAATAACCATAACTATTTGGGATTTTTTTAAGTAAGTAAAATGGACTGGAAAAATAACTATCAAAAACAAGAGATTTCATTAACCCAGTATTCAATAAACCTGAAAACAAACCACTTAGGGAAGAACTCCACATTTTACAAGACAGAAAAAAATGTAAAGTATTTTGAAGAAATTAAATGTAGACCAAATCTTATGCCACAGAAGTATTGGCATATCATAAATAAGCTCAAAGTAGAACCCTGACCTAGATGACATAGGTACAGCTTGGGGGAGAATTCTTTATTAAACATGAGAGAGAAGACCACAAACAATAAAATAGTATCAATTATATGCAATTAAAAAAAACTTTTGTTTGAATAAAATTAATACAGCTGTTGATTGGGAAAAACAATTTTTGACTCAAATATCTCTGATGACAGTCTATTGTTTAAGATATATCAAGAATTAATAGACATACATAAGACCAAGGGTCCCTTTCCAGAAGGTGTATTCAGAGGATATAAAAAGACATTTTTCAAAGAAAAATTACGAACTATTAGCAACCATATGAATGACTGCTATTCACTAATAATCAGGGAAATGCAAATCAAAAAAGGGGCAACTAAGGTAGGGCAGTGAATAGAATGCTGGGCCTAAGAGTCAGGAAAATTATCTTTGTGAGTTCAAATTTGTCATCAGACACTTAATACTTGTGTAAGCCTAGGCAAGTCATTTAACCCTGTCTTCTTCAGTTTCCTCATCTGTAAAGTGAGATGGAAAAGGAAATGGCAAAATATTTCAGTATCTTTGATAAGAAACTGCAAGTGGGGTCAGCAAGTGTCAGACCCAACTGAATAACAACAACAAAATCAAAGCAACTTGGGTTTCACCTCATACCCAGTGAATTAGAGATTGTTAATGTTTGAGTAGCAGTTAGAAGATAGAAGCACTAATGCATTTTTTAAAAGCAATTGCCCAAGGTTACAAGGCCAGTGTTTTTGTGTGGGTGTTAAGTATCTGAGGCCGGAACCGATCTCGGGTCCTCCCAACTCTGGGGCCGGTACTCTTACTCACTGCGCCACCTAGCTGCCCCACTAATGCATTTTTTATTCAGGGTATATTGGTACAACCATTTTGGAAAAACAGTTTGGAAATATGTTCAAAAAAAGTCATTGTAATGTCCATTCACTTTGACCCAAAGTTCTGACCACTATCCCAACAAGGTCACAAAAGAAAACAAAAAAGGTACATTGCTTTTTAACAAAACACTACAAATAGCATAGCTCTCCGCTGATCTGGGGAATGGCTAAACAGATTGTGATACATGAATGTAATGACTATTGCTGAACCATAAAAAAACTGAAAAAATGAGAAGCAACATAGTATAATAGTTGAATCAGAATCATGAAGGTTTATTCCACCTCTGAAAGATGACAGCCATGGAATCCTTTACAAATCAGATAACTTTTCAATGTCTCAGTCCATTCTTAAAGATTCTAAACTTTCCAAAGTTTCAACTTTCTCAAAGACAATAAATTTTTCAGGCAACATTCAGAAAAAAATGGAATAATGCATGAAAATCATTTTGCTCTGCAAATTTCAGTTAACAGCATTACAGTACTTTTGATAATTTTCACCTAATTGTTCTCACTTATACTGCTATCCCCTGAGAATTCCCCACATATTAGGTGAATATTTCTTTCCCTTAATAAAATTAATGTTTTATGACAAGCTTAACCTGGAACATCAATACAGATTACTAAACTTGTTGCTACTTTTTGCATTCAATTGATGTGAATACAGAAATATTTATACTTTTTTAGTCCTTTCCAGTTCCCAGAAGGAATTCTCATTCATTTTTCCTCATACGATTGACCTACATTTCTTTCTTCTTGGTTCTTTCTTTTCATGCTGCTTTATTTCATAAAGGCTTTTCTACATATCCTTATATTTTTCATACTTATTTGACTCATTTAAACTATAACAATCCATCATATACCTTTTGTTGCTTATTTACCCCATTTCCAGGGTTTTTTTTTGCAATTAAATAAAATTCTTGTATAAATAAGCTTAAATACTAACATTGTTTATTTACTCTGCAAAACAGAAGCATAGAATTGTGAAATACAACATGACTAGGTGTGATTATAATAATTAGCTGACTTTTAAAAAACCCCAGAAATTATGCATTGAAAGGAATTAGAGAGATGTCCACTTCTGTCTAACATCCATTGAAAAATCCTCTGGTGCCAATCAATAAATCAACAACTGATCAACAAACGTTTATTAAAGTGCTAATCATGTGTCCAGTACTGTGAGAAGTTCTTGCTATACATAAACCAAAATTAAATAGTCTCTGCTGTTTGGGAGTTGATATTCTACTGATGGAGGCAATATGGACACAAGCAAGCACATACAAAATAAAGAGGTAAGGATAAGAAACAGATGCTTTTCATTAACATGGGGAATATATTAAAAATTTTGTAAATACAGAGATAATAGGAGAGGAGGAAGATTAGCAATTTTGGATTAAGAAAAAACCCTCATATTGAAGGTGGCTCTTAAACTGAGCTTACACGAATGTAAGGATTGTTCAAAGACAGAAATAAAGAGAGGACATCCCAGGTCTAAGAGACAAAGCTGTGGTCGTTTGTCCTTCATACTTGAGGAGGACCAAAACGACATCATGATGTTGGGGTCAAGAGTCACAGATTATTTGAAAAAAGACATAGAAACATGAGAGATGAAGTTTCATGGCTAAGGAACAGAAAGACCACATCAGCTGGACCAAATAATGCATGAAGGGATGAGTAATGTATAATAAACAAAGAAATGGTGAGATGGAGGTATGATGGGAAGCAATTCAATTGCCAATCAGAAACATTTGTATTTCATCACAGAGATAATAGCCAGCCACTGAAGTTGATTGTACATTGAGTTGCATAGTCCATAGATACGTTTGAGTCAAAGTCATAAGATTACAGGTAGACCATAGATTTAAAGTTGGAAGGCACCTTAAAGGAAAGTTGGAAGGGAGTTTGAAGACTACTGAATCATTTTGCAGAAAAGTTAAATGATTTGCCCAGCATCACAGTATCTGAGGTGAGATTTAGACATTTATCTTCCTAATATATAAATGATAAGGTCCTCTAAATTCCAGAAGCTGCAAATCATTGCACATCTTTTCAAATAAGATTTACATCCATTCAAAAGAATTTGATTTAATTTTCTACACAGAAAAAAAATCATGTAGATTAAGAATGCACATTGTCCTGATGATATGCAGTTGCATGGAGAGTTCTATGAGTATCAGATACTACAACTGGACAATTAACAGACACATAATTAAATAAAATTAACTGTAAATTAAAAAGGATGTTCAACAATAGATATTCAGAATATTCCCCTTTTTAACTAATTGATACTTTTTATCTTTGAGATCTATTATTTTAAATATATTTTACCTTTCCAAACTCCACATTAAAACAATTTTTAACTTTTTTTTTGTTTTGAGTTCCAAATTCTATATTTCCCTCCCTGGTCTCCTCCCTGAGACAGTAAATAGGTTACACATGTGCAACCATGTAAAATATTTCTACATTAACAATGTTTTTTTGCTTTTTGGAGGGCAATTTGGGATGAGTGACTTGCCCAAAGTCACATGGCTAATTTTTGTGTTAAGTGCCTGAGGCCAGATTTAAACTGAGGTCCTCCCAACTCCAGGGCTGGTGCTCTATTTACTGCACCACCAAACTGCCCCCAATATTAGCAATTTTTTTTTACAAGAAGACTTGAACAAAATAGAAAAGAACAAAAGAAAGTGAAAAATAGCATGCTTCAGTCTGTATTCAAGAAAATTAGTTCTTTCTTTGGTTTCAAAATATTCTTGGAAAGAAAATCAGACATGAGATTATTTACTCTTTGAACACTCAAAAAGAAAAAAAGAAGAAATGAAGGAGGGAAAAATACAGTAGTCGAGGACAACAAAAGCAGCAGAATGAACTTAGAGAGGCCAGTAAGAGATGTCTTTCTAAATATACTCAAGGAGTAAAATTGGAAGTTAAGTGCACATAATGGGGGAGAGGCAGACTGGAGTATTATGGACTTTGTAGCAAGCACCTCACCTACAGGTGTATAAATACTTTTTTAGGATTAAATTACAGAATGAGTGGATACATGGAAGAGGGAGGCAAGGAGGAAGAGGATAAAAGGGAGTAATTTACATTGGTAAAGTAGATGACTAGCAATGAGGGTAAGGTAATTCCTGTAGTCTCTCAGGAAGAGAAGAGCCTGAAGGAGGAGAGGAGAGGAGATTGAAAAGTGAGTGAGGAGAAGAAGGCTTCATTTTGGTGATGGGAAGAGATTCTATTGATAAAAACTCCTGTGGGTGAAGATAGGTATTCTGTCAAGGGGGGCAGAGATTTTGTGCTGGGTATTATCTGCTGGGATTTGGTGCTTTAAAAGACCAATCATCTTGCCTCCGGAAGCAGGAAGTTGGAGCTCTTTGGGATGACTGGTACATGGGAGAGTGAGAAGTTATGGACCCAGGGAGGAGACTGAAGCAAATTCGGAAGGAAGATGATGAGGGGCAGGGCATTGGTCAGCAGTAAATTGCATAATTTTGAGGATGTGGGGGTAGGGAGCTTTGCCACAGGGAAGTCCTCTCTGTTACCAGTAGGAATTAGCATTTTTCTGAAAGTGAGGCATAGTGAAAAGGGGGAATACAAGCCACTACAAAGTTTATTACTTCAAGTATTTTTGTACATAGAGGACTTTTCCTCTTTCTCTATTCTCTTTGAAGTACAGGCTTAGGAGACATATCGTTGGGTCAAAGGGCATGCACTGTTTTAGAAGTTTTTTCTGTGTAATTCTAAATTGCTTTTCAGGATGGTTATGTCCTGTCCACCAATAGTGCATCGATGTGTTTATTTTCCCGTGTTTTTTTTTTTTAACATTTATCACTTCCCTTTTTTGTCATCTTTGTCAATCTGAACAAATGGTGGGTGAGAGCTGGAAACTGCAACATTTTAATTTGTATTTCTCTAATTTGTAGTGATTTGGAGGTTTGTTTGTTTTTTTTCCATAAGGCTTTAGATAGCCTGAATTTCTTCCCTTGGGAACTGACTATTGGTCCTTAGACCATTTATCAATCAGAAAAAGGCTCTTAATCTTAAATTTTGATGCATTCTTTATGTGTCTTATACATGAAACTTCTCTCAGAGAAACTTGATGGAAAGATTTTTTTTTTAATTAAATTGTTTTTTTAATCTTAGAAAGCTAATAAATATTTTGCAAAACTTTTAAGATTTTATATAACTAAAATTATTCATTTTATCATCTCTTATCCTTTCTATCCTTTGTTTGACCACAAACTTTTCTTCAATCCATAGATCTGATATGGGAACACTCCAGGTACTCCTCTGGTCACCTATAGCTCCCCAGGGCTTGCCTTGCCTCCAACATTCCATTGCCCTTCAGGAACCTTCTCCAGTTACCTACAGCTCCACAAGGCTTGATTTGCCACTTCTGGGCACCCTCCACATGCACCCTAACCAGTTTCCAGTCACAAATAGCTGCCTGACCCCCTGGGAAAATTTGGCCAAATTCCTGTGGACAAAAATAGCCTCCTACCTGAACTTATCCCTCCACAATTAACATACATTTATGCCATCTCATCCCTCCGATTCTGAACCTCTGGTTACCATTGTTCATACCCCATTCTCTGACCCCAACATTGATGTCTCTTTTATTCCCATCCTCTTCCAGTGCCTCCAACCCTCCAATCAAAAGCTATCCAACTTTTCCTCTGTGCTCTCTTTGTGTCTGTCAAAACTAGATTTCATCTTAAGTCTTTTTTCTTTCTCCCTCACTCCATCCATTCCAGCAATAGTTTCACTTAAACTTCAATTCCTCAACTTAATATTTTCCCATGACTTACTCCTCCATGTCACCACAGACAAACATAAAGATAGTCATACCGTTCATCTTGCCACTGTCTACAAGTGTTTCTCAACCATGTTCATGAATTCTGAAATTCTGTTATCTGATAATTTCTTGTCATTCCACCTACTGACTGGATCCATTACAAGTTTGCCTAATATAATCTGAACTTCAATAAGGCAGTCTTTTAGTAACTCCCTCATTAATTCACTATCCCACTGAGCACATTGGCTTTTCCAGTTCTTTTCATCCCTCCTCAGACCTATGGGTTCCCTTCACTTATACTCTCAGCTAAGAATCTTACCCGCATATTTCACTTTTAAAAAAGAGTCAATTCACTGAGAGACCTTTCTTCTCCCTCAGATTACTCCATTACTTTCTGCCACTGCCTCCTTATTTCCCCCTTGTTTCACAGGAAGAATCAGCTCTTCATACCAAGACAAAGCCTTTGTCACATGCAAGTTACCCTATTCCATTGTGTATTCTCGAGCAAATTGTCTCTTCTATCATCTTTTCCCTCTCACTGATCTCTGGTTGTTCCTTTTATATTAGCTGCTTCTCTACTGGCTACAAACATGCCTATGTCTTCCCCATCCAGAAAAAAAAAACCCACTTCATCCATCCATCCATCTCTGACAGCTATCATTCTATATTTCTCCTCCCTTTTGTGTTCATATATAATAGGTGCCTCAACTTGATTCCTTCTTTTTTCTTAATTCTCTGAATTTTAGTTTCTGACCTCATCATTCAACTGAAATTTTTCTGTATAGGCACTAATGATCTCTTAAGTGCCAATCTAATAGCCTTTTCTTAATTATCTTTCTTCTTAATTTCTTTGCATCTTTTGACACTATCACCCCTTCTCTTTGATGCTCCCTTCTCTCTAGGTTTTCATGACATCACTTTGTCCTGATTTTCTTATCTGTCTTTGTTTCTCCAGTTTCTTTTCTGGATTTTCATCCATACTATTCCTGCTATGCATGGCAGTCCCTCAAAGCTCTGTCTTGGACTTTTTCCTTCTTCCTCTATACCATTTCATTTGGTGATTTCATCACCTCCCATAGTGTTTTTTTTTAAGCAATTGGGGTTAAGTAACTTGCTCAAGGTTACATGGCCAGTTATTTCTGGGTGTGGTGCTGAGTATCTAAGCCCAGATTTTATCCCCAGGTCATCCCGACACTGGAGCCGGTGCTCTTACTCGCTGTGCTACCTGGCCGCCCCTAAGCAATTGGGGTTAAGTAACTTGCTCAAGGTTACACAGCCAGATGTTTCTGGGTGGGCAATAAGTGTCTGAGCCCAGATTCGATCCACATGCCATCCCGACACTGGAGCCGGTGTTCTTACTCGCTGTGCTACCTGGCCGCCCCACCTCCCATAGTTTTAATTATCATCTCTATAAACGTCATTCTCTGCTCTATTTGTCTAGCCTTAACCTCTCTCTTCACCGCCAATCTTGCATCTCCGATGGCTATTCAATAACAAATTTGAAATCTTGTAGACATCTTAAATTAGGCATGTCTAAAATTGAACTATCATTCCCCAAAAATCTCCACCTCCATACTTTCAGTCACTCAGACTTGCAACTTAGGTGCTATCCTTGAAACAGCACTCCAGAGCACTGCTTCAGGTGGTTTCATGACTACTGGAACAAATTGTTCTCTTCTGCCTATTCTACCAGGGGAAATCTTCACATGCTTGGGATAGACACCCCTCCCCTCCCAACTCATCAACAGGTTTGAGTCCCCTCAGTTACCTTCAACCTGGTTTAGCCTGCCTGCTGAAACAGTTTACTAGGGTGTGGCCACTGCTCATGCTATAGCTTCTTGGAGGCACAAGTAAGAGTTAGGTAGAACAGATGGACTCCAAAAGCAGAAAGCATCCCTGAGAGGGCTCAGCAGTCTTCACACCAGAGGTACTAGTCTTCTCTGAACACATCCTACACCCCAATAGGCAAGAATATGCAATGCTAAGTAGGCTTCTGATGGCCTTTTGACGTTTTGAAGTTCACAAAGTTATAAACTACTTAGTTTCACATGGAGATACCTTGTCACAAAAGATCAGGAAAGAAGAAACACAAAAGCAATAGAGATGCCATATTTTCATGGACACATGTTTGCTAGGTAGAAGATAAGGCAGCTACTGCTACTCTTTCACCTGATAGCTCATAACATTTATTGCCTGCAGTGTTGCCAGGAATGGAAAGCACAAAAAGAACTGAAATTCTTTTTATGCAGGTTAATTTCTGGCTTGGTGATTCCTGAGTTATTCATCTCAGTTAAAAAGAAGACTTTGATCATTCCACAATACTAGTATGCTCAGCAATTCTTCATATATCTAACTGGAATAAGTCAGGGCATGCTTTGTTTGACCTACCAGCAATGGCAAATCTGAGTATGCTCTTAGGACTGGGCCTTCATTGATGAATCCATCCATTACATGTTTAAATAAGATTGTGGAAATCATTGTAATTGGGACAATATATTCTCATCACCTACATATATTAAAAGAGTGTGGGAAAAGATCTGTGAGAGTGCTATAATATCTTTAGAAAGAAATATAAATCCATGGGTGTTTTTAGTTTATTACTATTGTTTAGATTGCTAATTAGAAAATGACTCATCTCAAAATAGCTAAAGTTAGTAGGCCTGTTAATATTTTTGATTACCAACTATTTATGTTAGAATTAATATTTACCAAGCAATTACCATGTGCCCGACACTATCTTAAGCACTGTGAAAACAAAAAGAGGCAAAAGACAGTCAGTCCTTGCTCTCAATGGGGGAGGGGTGGAGTCCAGATGGTGGAGGAAAAGCAGGGATTTGCTTGAGTTGTCCCCCAAATACTTCCAAATACCTGAAAAAAAAAATGACACAAGCAAATTCTAGAGCAGCAGAAGCCACAAAAAGATGTGAAAAAATTTCTAGCTCTATACAACGTGGATGGTCAATGGAGAAGGTCTGTTGTGCAGGGCTGGGAGAAGAACACAGGACAGCCAGACCACTCTCGCACAGACTGGGCCACAACTAACCCAGAGCAGTACTCAGGGGACTGCATCATTGGCAGCTGAGGAGGTTTCCATGCCTCTCAACCCACAAATTTCAAAGACAACTAAGAAGGTCATTGGGAAAGGTCTGTCAGACCTGGGTGAGAGGGAAGAGTAGCAATGTTGGTGGCAGTGGCAAGAGGGTCCTTCTGGAGCTCTCAGCCCACAGCTGCTAAGGGGATTGAACAACTGGTCAGAAGGAGATTACAGGGGGCTCTTTGCTGGCAACGAGGCAGGATTCTCTTGCTTTTCCCATACCTGGATCTGGGCGGCAGTCCTGGAGTGAGGAGGAGCACTGGCATAGCAGAGCTTGTAGCAGCACTGGAGAGAGAAGCCTCCTCACAGTTCCAGGGCAAAAAAAGAATATTTATGTTCCCTCATTGACCAGACAACAGGCCAAGAGAGAAGGAAACACTTCTCCTTAGATCAAACTACCTTAGAAGAACTCAAAACTTACAGGTCCCAAGAGGTATCTCTGGAAACAGCTGTACAAACACCTGAAGTTTGGAACAGTACACCCTCCACACTGGAAGCAGAGCCCTACCTTAACAAGGAATTAAAAAGTGAAATAATTGACTGGAAAGATGACCAAACAGCAGAAAAAAACCCAGACTACAGAATCTTACTTTTGTGACAAGGAAAATTAAAACATACAACCAGGAGGAGATGACAAAGTCAAAGCTCCTACATCCAAAGCCTCCAAGAAAAATATGAATTAGTCACAGGCCATGGAAGAGATGAAAAAGGATTTTGAAAATAAAGTAAGAGAAGTAGAGGAAAATTGGGGAGAGAAATGAGAATGATGCATGAAAATGATGAAAAACAAGTCAACAGCTTGCTAAAGGAGACCCCAAAAATACTGAAGAAAATAACACCTTAAAAAATAGACTGCTCCAAATGGCAAGAGAAGTCCAAAAAGCCAGTGAGAAGAATGCCTTAAAAAACAGAACAGACCAAATAGAAAAGGAGGTCCTAAAGCTCACTGAAGAAAATAATTCCTTTACAATTAGAATGGAACAAATGGAAATTAATGACTTTATAAGAAATCATGATATTATAAAACAAAACCAAAAGAACGAAAAAATAGAAGACAATGTGAAACATTTCATTGGAAAAGCAACTCATCTGGAAAACAGATCCAGGAGAGATTATTTAAATATTATTGAATTATTTGAAAACCATGATAAAAAAGAGCCTAGATATCATCTTTCAAAAGTTATCAAGGAAATATTCCCTTCTAGAACCAGAGGTGAAAAAAGAAAATGAAAGATTCCACTGATCACTTCCTGAAAGAGATCCCAGAAAGGAAAACTCCTAGGAATATTATAGCCAAATTCAAGAGTTCCCAGGTCCAGTAGAAAATATTGCAACTATTCAGAAAGAAACATTTCAAATATTATGGGACCACAATCAGGATAACACAAGATTTAGGAGCTTCTACATTAAGGGATCAGAGGACTTAGAACATGATATTCTGGAAGCCAAAGGAGCGACGATTAAAACCAAGAATCACCTTGGTTGAAAATTTGGATGAAAAATCACCTTTGGGGAAAATTTACATTCAATGAAGTAGAGGAATTTGTTGCATTCTTGAGAAGCCAGAACTAACTAGAAAAATTGACTTTCAAACATAAGAGTCAAGAGAAACATGAAAAGGTAAACAGAAAAGAGAAATCATAACATATTTATTAGAAGTTTAACTGTTTATATTCCTACATGGAAAATGATATTAGCAACTCTTGAGAGACCTTTTTCATTTATTAGGATAATTGGAGGCTATATATATGGATATATGGATATGTGGATATATGGATACACACACACAGAGGGCACAGGGTGAATTGAATATGAAAGGATGATATATAAAGAAATAAAATTAAGGGGTGAAAGAGTAATGTTCTAGAAGAAGGAGAAAGAGAAAGATAGAATGAAGTACATTATCTCACATAAAAGAGACAAGAAAAAGCTTTTACACTGGTGGGGAAGAGGGAGGAGGTGAGAGGGAATGAGTGAATCTTACTCTCATCAATTTTGCTTAAGGAGGAAATAACATACACACTCAATTGGGTATGGAAATCTATCTTATCCTACAGGAAAGTAAGGGGGAAGGGGACGGGGGTGAGTAATAGAAGGAAGGGCAGATTGGGGGAGGAAGTAAGCAGAAGTAAACACTTTTGAAAAGGGTCAAATGAGAGAATAGAATAAACACAGGATTGGGATACAATAGAAGGAAACATAGTTAGTCTTTCACAACATGGCTAGTATGGAAACATTTTGCATGGCTACACATGTACAACCTATATTGAATTGCTTACCCTCTCAATGAGGGTGGGTGGGGATGGAGGAAGGGAGAGAATTTCAAACTCAAAGTTTTAAAAAATGCATGTTAATTTGTTTTTACATGAAACTGGGAAATAAGATACACAGGCAATGGGATATAGAAATTTAGTTTACCCTATAAGAAAATAGAAAGTGAAGGGAATAAAAGAAGGGCAGGACAGGGTGATAAAAAGGGAGGACAGATTGGGGGAAGGGGTAATCAGAATGCATGTCATGGGGTGGGAGGAAGGGAGAAATGGGGAAAAAATTTGGTACTTAAAATCTTGTGGAAGTGAATGTTGAAAACTAAAATAAATTAATAAATTGAAATGTGAGGAAAACAATTATATGGGGGAAACAATAAACAAATTTATACAAACAAGCTATAAATAGGAAATAATTAACAGATGGAAATCACTAAAATTAAGAGGAGTTGGGAAAGACTTCCTATTGAAGATGGAATTTTAATTGAGACTTAAAGGATGAAAGGAAAACCAGTAGGTAGAGAGAGGAGGGAGAGCATTCCAGTCATAGGAAACAGTCAATGAAAATTCCTGGAGCTGAGAGAAGAGAAATTTTATTTGTGTAACAGTCAGGAGGCTAGCGTCGTTGGATCAAAAAGTCTGTGTCAAGGAGCAAAGTTTAAGAAGGCTGAGAAAGTAGGATGGGCTAAGTTATGAAAGGCTTTGAATGCCAAACAGAATATTTTATTTGATTCTAAAAGTGATAGGGAGCCAGTAGAGCTCACTGAGTAGAAGAGTGACGTGGTCAGACCTGGACTTTAGGAAAATTTTCACTTTGGTGGTTAAATGAAGGATGGATAGGAGTCAGGGAGAGACTTGAATTGGGCAGACCCACCTGAAAGCTATTAAATAGTTGAAGAATGAGAGGAGGAGGACCTCCACCAAAGTGGTAGTAGTGTCAGAGAAGAAAAAAGGTCCTTCATAAGAAATGTTGTATAGGTGAGATCAATAATCCTTGGCAACAGATTGAATATACATATGGTAAGAGATAGTGAAGAGTCAAGGACAACTCCTAGGTTGTGATACTGAGAGACTGGAATGATGGTGATGCCTTCTATGACTATAGGAAAGGTAGGAGGGGGAAGAGTATTTAAGGAGAAAAATAATGAGTTCAGCTTTGGACACAAGCTTAAGACATCTACTGGATATCTAATCTGATATGGCTGAAAGACAATTGAAGGTGCAAGACTGGAGACCAGAATAGATCTGAGAATCATCAGCAGAGACAATCTAATTAAATCCATGGGAATTGAAGCAATCGGCCAGCGAAGTAATATAGAAAGAGAAGAGAAAAGGGATCAGCACAGAACCCTGTATGGAACCTATGCTAAAGAGTGTGATCTGGGGGAAGATCTAACAGAGGACACTGAAAAAGAATAGTAAGATTGGTAGAAGGAAAACCTGAAAAGAGTGGCATCCTGAAAATCAAAGGAGAAGAGAATATCAAGGAAGAGAAAATGATCAAAAGTGTCAAAGGCCGCAGAAAGGTCAAAGTGCATGATAATTTAGAAAAGATCATGAGATTTGGCAAATAAGATATTATTAATAACTTTTGAAAGATCAATTTCAGTGGAATAATGAGTTCTGAAACCACATTGTAAGAGGTGAGGAAGGGAATGAGAGAAGAAAACATGGAAACACCTACTGTGGATGGCGTTTACAAACAATTTAACTATAAACATTAGAAACGATAGAAAATCATAGTGGGGAATGGAACAATCAAGTGAGGGATTTGGGGGGAAGAGGGAGACATGGGAATATTTTTTAGGTGGTAGAGAATGATCCAGAAGAGAAAAAGAGACTGAAGATAAGTGATATTGTGGGGGTACCAAAGGAGCAATTAATAGGAGGGAATTAGAGGAGTTAGGCTTGGTTAGGAATAAGGTCACTTCATCATGTGAGGTAGGGGGTGAAGTGGCAGGTAGTGAAAGAAAGTATCTGAATGATAAGACAGGAAGAAGAGGGAGCTCATGATAAATAACTTCATTTTTTTTCCTGTAATATATGAGACAAGGTTTTTAGCTAAGAGAATAGGGGAAGGGAGTCATCGGAGGTTTGAGGAAGGATGGAAAGGTTTGGAAGAACCATCGTGGAGTGTGAAAGGAATATAGTAGTATTTCCTAGAAGCCACCTAAAACTAATTTCTTTTTTTTATTTTTTACTTTTTTTTCCATTTTCTTTTTTCCCCATTTTTCAAATACTTTATTAACTTCTGATTTACATTATTAATTTCTGCTAGATTTTGAGTTACAAATTTTCTCCCCGTTTTTCCCTTACCCACCACCCCAAAATAGCAGTCCCGCAGGATATCCCCTCCTCCAATCTGCCCTCTTCCATATTTTTCTCCCATACCCCTTTTGACTTTTCCAGTAGGGCACGGTGGATCTCTATGCCCCAGTGCCTATATATCTTCTTTCCCAATTGCATGTAAGATAGTAATAATATATATATTTAAACATTTGATTTTAAAACTTTGAATTAAAGATTCATTCCCTTCTTCCTTTGTCACCCACACTTACAGGGAAGATAAGCAGTTCAGTATAGGTTGTACATGTGTAGCTAATGCAAAACAATAACATAGTAGATATATTGTAAAAGACTGACTATATTTCCCTCTCTCCTATCCCACCTCCCACTTGTTCTATTCCCTATTTAATTCCATCCCTTTTCAATAGTGGGTGATTCCAACTTTCCTCCCCCCCCCCCAGCTGCCTTCCATCATCCCCCATCTGATCCCCTTTCCCTCTACTCTCCTGTAGGGTGAGATACCCTATTTAGTGTGTATTTAATTCCCACCCCAAGCCAAATTCAATGAGAATAAGGTTGACCCATTCCCTTTTGCCTTCCTATTCTTCCCCTCTGTTGTAACCATTGTCCCTTGTCTCTTCTTTATGAGATAGTTTACCCCATTCTGTCTCTCCCCATCTTCTCTCATTATATTCCCCTCTCACCTCTTAATTTCACCTTTTAAGTATCATCCCTTCCTGTTAAATTGGTCCTGTGTCCTTGATCTATGTATACCTGTAAACATATATATATATATATATATATACACACATTCACATATGTATTCATATGCCCATATACCCTCATATATAGACATATGTATATTTCTATTCCCTTCAACTATTTTCATACTAATAAAAGTTTCATCAGTTGCAATTATTGCTTTTCCATGTAGGAATGTTAATAGTTCAACTTTGATAAGTTGCTTATGATTTCTTTTCCCTGTTTACCTTCTCATGCTTCTCTTGCTTCTTGTATCTGAATGTGAAATTTTCTATTCAACTCTGTTTTTTTCATCAAGAATGCTTGAAAGTCCTCTATTCCACTGAATGACCATATTTTCCCCTGAAACATGATACTCAGTTTTGCTGGGTAGGTGATTCTTGGTTTTAATCCCAGCTCCTTTGACCTCTGGAATATCATATTCCAAGCCCTTCAATCCTTCAGTGTAGAAGCTGCCAGATCCTAGGTTGTCCTAATTGTGTTTCCACAATATTAAAATTGTTACTTCTTGGATGCTTGTAATATTTTCTCCTTTATCTGGGAACTCCAGAACCTGGCTATAATATTCCTAGGAGTTTTCTTTTTGGGATCTTTTTCAAGAGGTGATCAGTGGATTCTTTCAACCTCTATTTTGCCCTCTGGTACTAAAACATCAGGACAATTTTCCTTGAGAATTTCTTGAAGGATGATTTCTAGGTTCTTTTTTTATCATGGCTATCAGGTAGTCCAATAATTTTTCAATTATCTCTCCTGGGTCTATTTTCTAGGTCAGTGGTTTTTCCAATGAGATATTTCATATTGTCTTCTATTCTTTTCATTTGTTTGGATAGGTTTAATAGTATCTTGATTTCTCATAAAGTTACTAGCTTCCATTTGTTCCAATCTAATTTGGAAGGAATGATTCTCTTCACCATACTTTTAAGATTCTTTTTCCATCTGGCACATTCAGCTTTTTAAGGCATTCTTCTCCTCATTGGCTTTTTGAGCCTCTTTTGCCATTTAAGTTAGTCTACTTTTTAAGATGTTATTTTCTTCAGCCAGGCTGTTGACTCTCATTTCATAATTTTCTTGCATCATTCTCATTTCTCTTCCCAATTTTTCCTCCACTTCTCTTATTTGGTTTTCAAAATCCTTTGTAAGCTCTTCTATGACCTGTAAGCAGCTTATTTTTTTTTGGAAGCTTCTGATACAGAACTTTTGACTTTGCTGTCTTCCTCCTATTCCATGCCATCATCTTTTTGTCCCCAAAAAAGGAATCCAGAGTCGGACCGCTGTTTCTTCCCTCGTTTGCTCATGTTGCCACTTGATTACTTGACTTTTGAGCTTTTTGCCACAGTTGAACTCTGCTTCACAAAAGGAGAGCTTTGTCCCAAATCACTGGGATTTTCTCAGCTTCCAGAGCTATTAGTTGGTGCCCTCTCAGAAGGCTCCACTAACCTAACAGCAGGATTTTCTTGTTGTATGTTTACAGAAATCCTGGGAGAGGGCTTTGCTAATGTGTTCAGGGGTTCTAGGACTGTTCTACAGACAGAGGATAAATTCATGAAGGAACTGGCAATGTATCTTATGGCCTTGCTAAGCCTTGTCTCCCCAGGAACTAAGATTGCTGAGAACTTGCCTCTGTCAAGATGAAGAAAAGACCTCCATTTGGGTATTAAGTGCTGTGTTTAAACTTGATGTAACTCTGGGGTAGATTCAATTGTGATCCAGGGGTGGGGAACTTTTGACCTTATTGTGCTCTGTGATTGACAAATGAAGGTACTTTACCTATGTTTGGAAACTAATCTCCATTTGAGAAGAGGGGTTTTGTGGTGAACTTAATTAAGGTATAGCCTAGGGGTGGAGTAGTATTTTAGAACAGGGACTTTGTAATTGATTGAATGATTGGAAGATCCTGGGGTGGGGTAGTGCTTGGAGATTATTTAATCACACTTAGTAAATGCTGTATTTGAAATGATGTCATGTTTTAATCTTCTCTGTTCTTGGTTTGTCACTGAATAAAATAGAGAGCACCTATGCTGGTATTTTGAACCTGGGAAGTTGCCTTTGCTTGATATTACATTACAGTTACTTGGTCCCCCTACAATCTGCAGGCCAGGAGCTTTTAAGCAGCCACCTTGTGGCAGCCGATGTTCCTCATCCACTTCTCCCTATGGGGGCAAAGGCCAGACTGCACTCCTGGACTCCCTTTTCCCAAAAATCTACACTGACCTCTCACTTTGTCTTTGGCATTTATGGGTTTATAATTCTGGAAACTGCCACAGCTGCTAGTGATCCACTCTCCTGATGTCCTTCTAGCAGCAGCTGGTTGGGCCTCCCTGAGGTTAAAATCATGGGCTCATACACAGGGCTGGGCTCTGCTCCCAGCACACTGTGATGGACCCTTCCTGCTGGCCTGCTGGGCTGTCTTCAGTGGGAGATTTGGTTCTTTCTGTCACTTTCTGGGTTCTGTAACTCTAAAGTTTGTTTAGAGTCATTTTTAAATCAGTATTTGAGGTGGTTATGGGGAGAGCACAGGGAGTTTTCCTGCTTCTATGCTGCCATCTTGACTCTGCCCACTAAAACTAATTTCTACCAGGTTCTTTCCCATTCTCCCTTCCCTCCAGTTCTTTTGGTCAAATAGTGACAACAGACACTTATCCCAGTAGTTGAATTCTGTGAGATATATGAACCACTATGCTACTATGACTGTTTGACTCTAAATTTTATTTATCTAACACATTGTACTATTCAATTTTTCTTTATTTCAACAAATGTTAAATATTTTTTTCATGATTACTGCATTGCTTTATATCTTGAGATCTGGAAGGGATAGTCCCTAATTCTTTCTCACTTTTTCCCCAGTATTTACCATGAAATTTATCTTTATTCCCCTAGATGAATTTTGTTATAATTTTAGTTAGTTCCACAATGTCATAAATTTGTAATTTGTTATGTCACTGAACAAATAAATCAATTTGGGTTGCTCAACCATTTTTACTTTATTGGAATGACCAAATCACAAATAATTAATATTACCCAAATTATTTGTCTTTTAATTTTTCTAATGGGAGTTTTGTAGTTTTGTTTATACAATTTCTAGATATCTCTAGTAGGAAGACATTATGTAGTTATTTTGAATGGAATTTCTCTATTTCTTCCTCCTGGGCTTTGTAGGCAATAAGAAGTGCTGATGGATTTATAGGAATGCATTTTATATCATGTTACGGTTGCTGAATTTACTCTTTTAATTACTTTTAGTGAAATTTAAGGTTCACTAGGTAAACCATATCATCCACCACAGAGATAATTAAATTTCTTCTTATTCTCTCAGTTTTTCTTTTTCTCATTGTTCTTTCAAGAATTATATTAAATAATGGTAGCTATAATACACATCCTTTGTTAGGTTCTAATATTATTAGAAAGGGCTTTAGTATTTTTTGACTATAGATAATGCTAACTCTTCATTTTAGAAAGATGTCATGTACCATATTAGGGAATGGTTCAGT
Organism: Petaurus breviceps papuanus; assembly: GCF_028583685.1. Taxonomy (NCBI): domain Eukaryota; kingdom Metazoa; phylum Chordata; class Mammalia; order Diprotodontia; family Petauridae; genus Petaurus; species Petaurus breviceps. The sequence continues at coordinate 25,936,009 of NW_027185616.1, forward strand.
TTTTCACTATGTTTTTTAAAATTAAATTTTTTCTTTAATTTATGCAATACAACAAGCATTTCTATAACGTAGCACAATAAGAAAAGATGACCGTACATGAAACTGGAAATCTACTATGCAAACTTGCTCTTCAAATATACAACAAAATTATCATGTAATTTTCTTTTTTCTTCCCTTCTCCTACTCCCATCCTAGACATGGTTACCATTAGACTTTTTTTTCAAACAGAGATGTTACATTTTCTCAAGATATTTTCTGCATATATTAATATAACAATATTGCATTTATTATTTTGTCATTAACATGGTCTATCATATTTATACTTTCCTAATATTGAACCATCCCTAAATTCTTTGAATAAATTCAACTTGTCACAAAATATAAGATGTTTTCATGGTTTTTAATCTCTGTGAAAATGTTATTAAATATGTTTATATTATATAATATTATATTATTATACATTATAGACATTGGTCTATAGTTTCCTTTCTCTGCCTAAATTTTCCTAAACATGAGTGCCATATTTATCACATAGAAGGAGCTTAATGGGAGCACTTCTTTCCAAATTTTTGTAAAAGATTGATGTGAAACCGGAAAAAAAAATTGTTCATTGAATGTGACATAAAAGAAAGGGCACGTGAAGTCAGGAAATACTTGGATTAAATTTCTGCATTAGACACATACATCTGCAGGACCCTAAACAAGTCACTTAAGCTTTTTGTGCATCAGACTTGTTCATTTATTAAGTGAATGGGTTGGATTCAATGACCTCTACGTCCCCTTTCATCTACAACCCTATGGTGTTATGATATAATTCATTATGGCCATCTGTTTCTGGGGTTCTTTCTTTGGGAGTGTCCTTATCACTCGCTCAATTTCAATTTCTGAAAATTTGTTGTTTATGGTTTTTCACTTCTTGTTCTACTAATTAAGCAGGGTAATTTATATTTTTGTAAACATCCATTTCATTTTATCCTTTTCACTTTTTTGTTGAATATTTAAGCAAAAGAGTTTTTGAAATTTTCTTTTATTTAATTTGTTTGAGCATTCTCTTTTTTTTTGTTTTTTTATATTGGCCATTTGATTTTCTTCCTTTTTCTTTTTCATGAGATTAGCCAATTTTATTAGTTTTATTTATTGGTTCAATGTTTATTTTATTTTAAATTTTGTTTATTTATTTTTTGACTTTTAGAATTTGTATTTGTCCTTTTAATTAGGGTTTATTTGTTTGTTGTTTTAAATTTATTTTACTTTATATACCCAATTCATTGATAAATTCTTTCATTACTTTATAAAAGTGTGTGGGGATACAAATTTTTCCTTAAGGAAGTTTTTGGCTACATCCCAGAATTTGTGGTATGTTTTATTGTAGTTGTTTTCTTTGTTGAAATAATTTATTGCTTCTATCATTTGTTCTTTGACCTTTCAAATCTTTAGGATTAAGTTATTTAGTCTCATTAAACTTCAATATTTTTTTCATCAAACGTCTTTACTGATTATAATGAACATGTTTAAGGACATGCTTAATACTTCTATTTTTCTGTATTTTTTTACATATTTTAATGCCTTAGCCCACAATAAGTTTCTGTGGTGGTGTTAAAAAATACCCTAAGTACTAGGTTTCCTTTTTATCATCATTCAGTAATTCACAGAATTCTATCATTCCTAAGTTTGTTTTCTTTTCTAAAATTCTATTGAGGTTTTTATAGTCTCTCTTATATACATTTTTATTAATTTTGCCCAATTCTGGAAGGGTCACAGCTTTTAATTAATTAGATGCTCTCTGTATATACATATACATATATATGACACAATATCACAACTCCATATATATGCATATATATGGGGTCTTGATATTATGTCATCATTGTACCTTTATACATAACATATTTTCCTTGTCTATTTTTACTCTTACCTTGTACAATATTATCATTGCTAGCCCTAATGTTGTTGTTTTTCTGGCTGTTGTACTTTGTTCTCAAAGAGGATCAAAATGACATCAGTATGTTAGAGTCAAGTTACACTGTATGCAACTGTGGCTGATTAGACCAATGTGAACTTGGAATGCTCTACCACAGATCATTTTTAGTTCAGCTGAAGCATAATAGATTTTTCTCTAATCCCTCATTTTAACAATGTAAATCTTCATGTCTCAATTATGTTTATTCCAAAAACATATTGTTCGATTCAATTTTATACAACATTCTTACATGATTCTCCTTTTTATAGGTGAATTATCTCATTTCCATTCAAAGAAATTAGTATTAATTGTGTGTTTCTGTCCATCACATACAATTATACTGTTTTCTCTCCTTTCCTCCAGACAACTCTTTGCAAAGTAGAAAAAGAAGTTACAGGGAAATAAGAACCTAATACATAGTAATATTTTATAATGAAAATAGTCTGCTCCTACTCAGCTGCCTTTTCTGTCTTTTCCAAGACCAAATCCTGATTTCTGAGTTGTAACCTTCAATGGCAATAATTTATATTGATGGGATACTGTATTTGAGGTCATATGAACAAGAGGACTAGAAATTTTCTCTGATCTTCAGAAACTCTCAAATATCTCCAAAACAAAACTTATGAACCAAAGATAAAGCAACTTCACCTGTACCCGTTGTCTAGTACACTCAAACTCTAAAAGAAGATTAGGAAAAAAATCTCATGAATTGATGCCGGAACAGTGTATTCTGACATCTGCAATAATGGGCATTATTCTGGGAATAAAGCACAATAGAAAAGGGGAATCCATGAGGATTCTATGTAGATCTTATTCTACAATGCAATTACAGGAAATACTTAGACAGGAGAGCCTAGGATGGATATCTAAGAAATTTTGATTGCATGAGGAATACAGAAAAAAGAGACCGGAAAATTATGGGAGTGATGAATGAGTATGTAGAGTAGATAGAGAGAGAATAGACAATAAAGAGAATGAGAAAAGTTCTTTTTGGAAAGGGGTACAAAAATGAAATAAAAAAAACAAATGAAAAGGACTAGTGAAAGGAAAGAGCATAGGGAATCTGCTTGGTTAACTTAAAGGGGGAAGGAAGGAAGAATTATACAACTAGATAAAAGCAGGAGAGGGAAAAAAAAAACCTAGCTAATTAGCAAAACCATAAAGGGAAAAGAGTAAAAAAGAAGAGGATGGGATCAGGGAGTAGGGGAAGAGAGTCAGTGGGAACGGAGCCAACTTTAAAAAGATTAAGATAAAGTAACAGAATGAACACAGTACTATATTTACAGCAGAAGAGAGGGAAAAATCACAACTTTACAATACCCCAGTATTAGAGACAGATGGAAAAACATATAAAAGTAACTATTAAATTTAAATGCCAATGGATTGAAGTTTTTAATAAAATAAAAAAGAATGACATTGTATGAGAAAACAAAATCGCACAATGTTTTGATTACAAGAAAAACATTTGAAAAATAAATATATGCAGAAATGAAACTAAAGGGATAGAAAAAATGTACTGTGCATCAAGTGAATCCAAAAAATAAAAAGCTGGAGTTGCAATCATGTTCAGAAAGCAAAAACACATTGAAAAAAATTTTTAAAGGTTAAAAAAGAAACTATCATGCTGAAAGAACTATAGACAAACCTATATTAGCATCAACCTAAATGCTCCAAATGCCTTAGCATCCAAATTTATAAAGGAAATATTCCCTGAACTACAAGAAGAGAGAGGGTGATGCAATGGCAACAGAAAACTTCAATATTTATCTCTCAGTTTAGGATATCTAACAGAAAGATAAACAAAAGGAAAACTATGGAACTGAACAAATTGCTGGAGAAATTAGAGTTGAAAGGTATCTTCTAGAAGTTGAAACCAAAAAGGTAGAATAAAGGCAGGGACTCAGCTTTCCCAAATTCTTCTTCAAACAAATTAATTCTTATGAACTTATGAATAAAAATGTTATCTACCTCCAAAGAAAGACCTGAATGAAGATCAAGTGATACTTTTTTTTGTAAAATTTTGTAAAAAACTTCCTATTTTACTTGGTTTTTTTGTGATCCCCCCCATAAAGTGATATAAAAATGTTTTTCATGACTGCGCATGTATAACCTATTTCCAATTGCTTGCCTTCTCAGTGAGTGGAAGAGGAAAGGGAAGAAGAGAATTTGGAGTGCAAAAAATTAAAAAAAATGTTTAAACTAGTTTTATATATAATTGGGGAAATATTTTTTAAAAGGAATTGTCTAAATGGGACAGTAAAAGAGTATGCATATATATATATATATATTTCAAAACCATATGGAACTGACTAGTACTAGAGACACTGCAAACACATATAAAAAGGCTAAAAAAGAAAAAAAAGTCATTTATTGATCATAACATAATGAAAATACTCATTGTGTTAAGTACCACAAACCAAAGATGAAGGCCCAAATGGTCTTAACAATGAAATACTAAATTAAAAGTAGGTAAAAAAAACAAATGATAGAAACAATTAATGATTGTATAAAAGAAAATGATAATAAAGAAACAGTATACCAAAATATCTATCATGCTTTTAAAGAAGTCCTCAGGTGGAAAATCATATCCTTACTAACATACATTGACAAAACAAACAAAATGTTTTAAAACATTCAAAGCTCAATACATAAATGAACTTAAACTAAGCATGAAAAAGTGGATATTAAAAATTAGAGGGGAAAAGATTGGAATGGGAAAATATCATTTAGCAAATCTGTCTGAAAAGGGTTTTATATCCAAGATATATAAGCGATTAGCAAATATTGATATCTATTATTCCAATAAAAATGACTAATAACTATTCCTCAATAGATAAGTGGTCAAAACTTATAAACCAGTAGGTCTTAAAAGAACTGCAAAATATTCATGACCACATAAAAATGTTCCAAATCACTAGAGAAATGCAAGTCAAAACAACCTTGAATTTTTCATTTTATGCCCTGCAAATTATCAGAAATTACAAAAACCGGCACTGGGCAACATGTTGGAAGGTTTGTGGAAAGGTAGGCATGTTAATACACTGTTGCTGGAGATGTGAAATGTTATGACCGTTTTTGAAAGCAATCTAGAATTATGCAGATAAAGTGACTAAAATGTCTATACCCTTTGAAGCAGAGGTTTTGTTACTGGTGTTCTTTCCCATGGAAGCCATTGATAAGAAGAAACTCTTTATACAGTATACTCCAAAATATTTACAGCAGCTATTCCATGATAGTTAAAAATGGGAAATAAAGTAGATGCTCATCATTTCAGGACTTGCTAAACAAATTGTGGTACATGGATGTATTGAAACATGACTGTGCTCTCAGAAATTATGTATATAAAAGATCTATATGAACTGATGCAGAGTGAAATCAAGTTGAGCCAAGAAAACAATATACATAATAACTACAACAATGTATATGGGAAAAACAACTTCACTCCAAAAATTCAAAAGCAAATGTAATAAAATTATAAAGGTCTTGCAGGACCTGAACAAAGAGATAGGAGAAAACATTCTCTACCATACTTCTTTGTGGAGGTGGGAGGTCTACAAGTGTTATATATTTTACATGTTTTTAGATTTTCAATGTATCATTTGGGCATGCAGATTTTTTTTTCCTCTCTGAAAATACTATTTATCATGTAGGACTGGATTTTTGGGAAGGAGTGAGATTTTTAGGGAAACTTATAGTGATGTATAATGATGTGGAAGTTTGCCCCTCCATATATATAATTATATATATACATATATATAATACACATATAATACATATATATAAGTACTCAGAGACAAAGCTCTGCTCACTTAGCTTCAGTTAAATCTCTGGGTGATGACTGAAAGCTAACAGCCATAGTTATTCAAGTAAACAAAGCTAAGATTCAAAACTTATTATTTTGACTTTTAATCTAATACTTTCTACTTCATTCAAGGAATAAAATGAAATTTAAATAGAAAAAGAACAAAAATCATCTTAATGAAATAATAAATGTTATTTTTGGTATTTTTGAGTTTGCATACATAATTTTATTTGAGAATAAAGTGAATTTGTCATATCTCTATCATTCAGGATACTTTTCAACCTCACCTATAATAAGAGTCAGCCATTATCTTAGAAGAACCCAAATCCATTATCAAAAGCAACTGACCATTTTAAGATCCAACAAGAAAAATGAGAAAATATTTGAGTGTCAAAAGTCCATATTATTTTTTTAAAACCCACAACTACCATATCATGAATAAACAGAAACTAAAAGACATTTTGGTTCAGGACTATATTAATAACTTTGCCCACAATGAGGATGGTGACAACATGACTAGAGTGCCAACCTTGGACTCAGATAATTCTTAGTTATATGACCATGGGTAAGTCATTTGACTTCTTTTTGTCTCAGCGTCCACATCTGTAAAATGAAAATAATAATAGCACCTATCTCCCAGTGTTGTTGTAAAATGAAATGAAATAATAATTGTAAAGTGCTTAGCACAGTGTCTGACAAAAAGTAAGTGCTATATAAACATTAGTTGTAATCAGCATCATTATTGAAGGGAATGAACTAGATGGTTTTCATCAATGAAGAACACTGATAATGTTGAGATCAACTATTGAGAAGGCCCATGATCCTTCAGATTAATAGAGTTTGCTTGACTTTTCCCTTCCGTTAAGATTGTACATAGTCTAGTATCTTGAACATGAGAGGATTTGCATTCATTCTTGATTTTTTGCTTTTAGTTGAAAATTTATGACTAAATGATAGTGATTCAACATGAAGTTTCAATGAATTTTTTAAAGAAATATTTTAACCTAATAGAGACAAAAGTGCTGAAAGTTTAAGTAAATAATGTTATTGTGACCGGTCTGGGTCAATATGCAAATCCAGTTTTGTAAAAGGGCAGTTAACTTTCTTCCCAATGCTGTCAGAAGTTTTTGTTTTTACCTGCTGGATAAAAACATTTTCTAGACCAGAAAAGTTAGAAGGAAATAGGCCCTAATTTGTAAGAGTGTATAAGAATATACATGTTTTCCATGAGTACAGAGCATCAAAAAAAGATTTTCTAAGAACTTCACATGTTTTTGCTTCATAAAAGGAAAGTGCTAAAAGGCAGATGAGATGACAAAAGGCAATGAAATTGACACATCATTTTAAGTTCCTCAAACTATAATGCCATATATTTGCTTCTGACAGTCCATGTTTTCAGCCTTTCTTAAGTAATTAATTAATGACTTCATTCCTTTAGGCAAAAAAAGGAAAATAGTCAAAGTCTCTTGGTAAATGAAAGCAGCACAATTCAGTGGAAATTTAGAATCTGAGGAGCTGGGCTCAAATCTGAGCTCTGATACTTAACATCTGTGTGATGCTGGACAAGGAACTAAATCTCTCTGGGCCCTTTTTCCTCATCTGTAAAATAAAGAAGTTAGACTGTCCAGGCTCTAAGATACCTGCCAGACCAGATTTGCCATGAGCAAAAAGATTTTATATTTAAAACCCTGATCATTGCTACACAAAACCACTATAAATTTAAATAACTATTTGTCCTTTGTTAATTTACCCATAAAATTCAGAAGATAAAACTATAAATCACTCATATTTTTGATGAATATGATCTAGGAAAAGTAAATAAGGGTGGCAATACCATCACAAACATCTAGCAATTTATGTGTTTCATAGATAGTTTTTTTTCTGAAGAGTCAAAAAAGTGAGAAGGAAAAAATATGTAATCCTTATGAAAAGATAGATAATAGAAAAGCTCTAAAGAGATATTTCTGATGTAGAAAATGTGGGTGGTATTGGTTTTATGAAGGGTAAGAACTCTAAAACAACAATTCTGTTTTTTCACTGTATCTAATCTCCCCAAGTAGAAATCAAACTCCTTAAAATGCTAATAATTTGTTGAGCAAACATTAATTTAAAATATTCTGTAATTATTGGCACTGCCATTAGTTGTCAGCAGCAATTTAATTTAAATGCTGTCCTGTATATCTGCCATGAGAATTAAAATGTTGTGAGGACAAGGATTGGGGGACTTCACAAAAGCCCAAGGATGTTGTATTTGAAATTTTCTCATTGATAAGAAGCTGATTGACCCCAAGGAATAAGGATGTGTTATATATTGTTATGTATCTGTGTTATTATCCATGGGAATGAAGAGATATCCTCTGCTTTCTCTTTGTTTGGAATGTGCAGTGCAATAGGGCAAGTATCCAAGATTTACACTGAATTCTAACTATATTCAGCACAAAAGTCATCTAGCCTCAGAGGATCAAAGTTACATCAACTAACAAGCACTAAGAAATGGATAAACTGCTAAATTTAGGTCATCTCCTAGCAGCTGCTTTTGATGTTTGAAGTGGGATTTAGTCTCAGGTTTTCTATTTAAAGATCAGTTACAACATCTTTTCCTGGAGCCAAAACAGGCCTACAACAAAGCATCGTGCTTCTGATTAAATGTTTAATCATTAGTGCTTACCCTTCTGATGATCTCAACTGTGGCACTTTTAGAAAATTGCCTGGCAGCTTTGTGAAGCATTTTAAAAGCACATTCAGCATATACAGTTGAGTCATATTAAATTGATTTTAATTCTCAGCTATAATGTCTAAAATATGGCATTGTTCTGCACCTTGTGACTTCTGTAAAACATTTTAGTTACTTTTTAAAGCATTCTGTAAAATGTCTCAGATCCCCAAATGATCCAACCTAAAATGTTTCAAATCTTGTCTACACATTTATGTTCTAAGACTCCTGGATAATCACAATTTCCAGGTTGCTGGGTCTTCAATCTCCAGTATTCAAACTTCAAACTGTAGCTCAAGTCATTCTAGGATCTTCATTTCAGTCCTGGGAATTTTCCCACCACTCATGAGAATCCAACACATGAGAGAGAGTTTAGCTGCAGAATATATGGAATGACCCTGATATTCTTAGGATGACATGGCCAGTAGTCCTTAGGCTACATAAGGAGAGATGATGATAGTGGTGAGGGACTGCAGGATAGGTAGGGCAGATAATAAGGCCTGGATGCTCATGGGAGACAAATGGTAAAGTTTGGTTGTCCTCTGGGTCATCAAAAGTAATAGAGTTGCTGGCTCTCATCTGAGCCCTCTGAGCATTTTAGCTGCTAGGATGAAGAGACAGCTTTTACCACTGCCTGGTCTACATAGATTATGGCCTTAAAAGAGTTGGTACCAGAGTTTTTTTTTTTTTTTTCAGAGATATACATGGAAAGAAAAGGTATAGACATGCAGAGGAAACTAATCCCTCAATTTGTATTTCATTTCTAGCTCAACTTTCCTGATACTTCAAAGAAAGGACCTTTTCTTGGATAAGATTAGGCTTTTTCTCTTGATTTAAGGTAAGAACATAACTTACTAACAAACTGGAGAGCTATTTCATTCTTATGTATTTCTTGGTATATTGTAATCTGTATAACTTTTGAATACTGATAACTGATTTGTTTTTGCTGTTTGCCCAGTTAACAGACTTACTTTTCTCCTTGTCATTTGCAATGATTTATTTTGTAACCAGCATTTGGTGGGAAAGGGCTAGGCTTACAAGTATAAGCTAAAAGTGACCCGAGAAATGACTTTCATTCTGAACCCTAAATTCCATACTTCTAGACTAAACAGATATTTTAAGTATGGCAGATGGATAGAATTTTCGCTGATACCTTTCTCAGAGAGTAAAGAAATGAGCAGCCAGCCTCAGTCGTGTCCTGGAGCCTGAATGTCCTTTTCCCCTAGCTGGCATCCCTCAGCTTAGGACACTAACCTTGGTCTTCTTATTCTCTGCAAAGACAGGGCAGAGCAGATCGTATCAGTCTACGCCACCCACAAGTCCTTGTTGACATAATTACCTTACGCATGCTCCCCCAAGGTTCCAAATTGTTTTTGAGATGGGGAGATGACAAAACATGTGTGATGGGAAAAGTCTTTCAGCACAAGAACATTACATGACATATCCTAGCAGTAGTAAGATAGATAGTAAGTAAGATAGATCCTAGCAGTAGTAAGAACTTTTCCAACCACCATACCCTCAAGTTAGCTGGATGGCAAGAAAATCCAACACTCAGCTGGGAATAAAGAAAGACATGTAATGCAAGCTAAAAGGCACACAGTGAACTGTGACAACTCTAAAGCCCCAATCTTCCTAGAGATGGGAAGATAACCCCACAATCCCTGGTGACTGGGAAGAATCTTTGAGCACAAGGAAACACAGATAATCCTAACAGCTCAAATGATTCTTCTCTAGAGAAAATATGGGTCCTTGAGCCTGATTCCACTCATGATCTAGAAAAAAACTCTGCTTTGTTTAATCCACACTTAGCACCCACAGGCCTTTACAACTACATACTAATTGATTTAGTGTAGTACTATGTCTCTTTAGCTCAGGTAAGCCTCCAGGAATAATATAGGGAAGAAGAAAGATTGCTGGTTATTTTTATTAAAGAAGATAGCTTCAGTCTCCTTGGCACCTAGTCTCATAGTTTCTATATCACTGATCTCTGTACTACCTGTATTTTATGAATACCAAAGAAACTCTTTCCAGAACAAGGAAAAAATATTCCATACATTTTTAAAAACAAACATCTCTTGGCTACATAAAAAAACCTATTAATTGACAAATAAGGCTACTCCTTTCTTTCTTCCTATCTTCCATGCCCACCACTAAGAACAATGGAGAGTGGTGGCGGAGGCAGGTTATTGCAGGATAATGCAATGAATGACCAAATGTTATTTTCAAAGTCAAGTCACATACATTTCAGTACTGTTGCTGAAAGCCATAAGAAACAGGGGGCCATATTAGTTTCATATCAATGGGATGTTAGAAGGGGAAAAAGAAGTGGTTTTCTTTCCTTGTGCTAGTATGCCTCTTTTCTCTTTTATCTCAATGGAAAACCACAGTGAGAGGTGTTAAGAAGGAACTTCTATATAAATAAATAAAAATACAGTAAAACATAGATAGTATTACATTTTAAAACTAATATGTGACCCTCAGGGATCTTTTTCTACCATCCAATGATACCACCCCTGCCCCCTTTCTATTTGATTTGACACCACTGGTATAGAAGAAGGTTTCAGAAATGAGGTCAAACTTTACTTCCATAGTCACCAGTTCCAAATGGGCAAACAATATCTCAGCTTACTTTTTTTTTACCTCAACCACTATCATATCTTCTCAGAGGGGAGTAATAAAAACCCATAGCTTACTTGCAAAGAAGGTACCATGATGGGAGGGAGATCATCTCAAGGGATCACAGGAATGTTTTTGTTCGTTGTCTGCTAGACTATAATGAGAGAGCTTTGGGAATGAAGTTAAAGCCTTATTCCTTAGGTTTTTAGTCAGATGGTAAACTTCCAGGGAAGGGGAATAACCTAGTTACTTGAAAAGTCATTTACAATTTCTCATGGAGGAATTTTGAACAGATTTTCACTAATAACAAAATTGTTGAAATTTTCAATTCTTCTCCCACACTTTTATTTTCATTTTCAACTAGCTGTATTTTAAAATCACTCTCAAGATAAACATTTCTTTCTTTAAAATAAAATGAAAACAAAAATCTGTAAGAGCAACTGACCACCAGGGTAGTTTCTTTTGACTGGTCCATGTTGTAGTCCCAGTCTTAGTGCTCATGCAATTTCGAGTTCATCTGGGTAGTGAGGCAGGATAGTGGTTGGGAGGGAAAGGGGAGGTGATGGGGGGCAGGGGGAGGGAGAAACAGGGCTGACTGGGAGATGGGAGAGATATCAGGGAGAGGAGGTTATGAGGAGGTTAACAAAAGGTTCTTGCCTTTGTTCCTGGGAGCCAGATATGGTGGAGGTTGGAGAGTGACCATTCTTGGGAGAGCAGCCAGACAACTGTGCTAACCTTGCCCTAGGAGAGGCTTACCTGTTTTCACCTCTTGTTGAACTAAAATGTCCAATAAGAGTAATAATTTAAAATTATGAAAACCCTTTCCATTGTTAAATACTCAAAAGTCAGATTATAAAGTATAGTAGCAAGCTCCCTAGCATACTCAGGATGGCTGCTAGCATAGGTTCTTCGATCTGCTTTTCTAAAGGAAAGCAACTCAAAAAGGGTTAACAATCTTACTTTAATCAAACATATATCATTCACCAAGTTCAGGGGGAAAAGTCAGCACCCTGAACTTTAGAAAATACAAATAGAAGTTACAAGCAGACAAAAAACACAGAGAAAATAGAACAATTCAGTAGCTGTCTGACCATTACATACATATAGTGTTAGTTACCAGAGAGAGAAGTACCAACATCTGGGTTTTCAAAGCTGGGTGGCTCAGCAGCTGCTCAGAGTCTCTTCTGACCAAATCACACAGCTCTTCCTGAGTGAACCCCAAAGCAAAACCTCACCTCACAGGTATATATAGCCTTGTCTAGGGTCATAGAACATCACAACCCAAGAAGGAGGTTGGTATCCAAGATGGTGGAATAGAAGCAGGACCTCCCAGCTGCTCCGGCTTCCACCTTCCCCAATCCATGTAAAAAGGGTACTCTAAACAAACTTTGGAGCTGCAAAACCCACAAAATGACACGAGAAGGTAACCTCCTGCTGAGGACAGCCCAGCAGGCCGGCAGGAATCAGCCAGCAAAGTGCTTCTGGGAGAAAATATAGAAGAGAGCAGATTGGAGGAGAGGATATCCTGTGGGACTGCTATTTTGGGGCGGTGGGTAGGGGAAAAACGGGGAGAAAATTTGCAACTCAAAATCTGGCGGAAATGAATGATGTAAATCAGAAGTTAATAAAGCATTTGAAAAAAAAACCATCACAACCCTTGTGATCCACTTGACTACAAAATAACAAAAGTGATGCCTCCCACCACAGACTCCATGTGACCACATGCAGCCTATTAGGGGGCAAAGTTTATTTTCCAATCAGGAAAGGTTTCCAAAATCACCTAAGTCTATTAAGGAGCAGGGAAGATCTTTAAATTCCTATTACTATTACATAAAGGCAGACAGGTGATGGGAAAGGACAGATGAAAGGGGAATGGACAGTTCCTCACGTTGGATGACACTGAAGCAGCCACACTGTACCAGCCTTACCACCTGGGAACATTCTCTATATGTTCCCTCTGAAGGGGTTACAAAGTCATAATCAGGTAGTTGGCCAGCGTTACTGAACACTTGAATGCATTCTTAAAATGATAGCTTTGCTTCATTTTGGAATTAGATGTCCCACTTTGAAGCACCCTTGTCTGTAATAAATCAGAATCACCTTAGGAGGGGAGAAGGTTCACTGTGTAGCTTCTTGGATCTTCCCTTTAGGAGGATTAGAATGGACTCAATTAGAATGGACTGCTTACATAGTCCCAGGTGACCGCATCCAGCTGTTCTTTAATTCATCTTCTGTTGCATATGGCTCCATATACACCAGGGAAATGGCTCACATTCTCTTAATTGGCAGGTGTCCTTTTCTCCTTGACAGTTTAGACAACTTTTTTCCCAAAGAGCTTTGGGAACCAACAGAAGGGAAATTTAGGAGAGGTGCCTTATTTTCTCATGATACAGGGGAGGTAAAGCTATTTTTTTTCATCACCATGGTGAATAGGAATTTGCCTGGAAGAAAGGGGCTACCTTAGCTATCTTAACAGGAATCCTGAATCCCTGTTTACAGGTGAAACAAAATCTTTATCAATCCCTCCAGAAGAAAGGGGAGAACCTCAGCAGAAGTTTCTAAAGAGACAAAGATTTGACCCCATCTTTATTCTCCAAAACTCTCACAAAGAGGGGAAGATTTTCACTTTTGGACCCAGGAACACTGAGTGGGTGATGTTACAGGGCAAGTCTAAGTATTGACTTAGGAAAATTTACATTTTCAAATTATTTTAATTTGGTTCAGGTAATGTTTGGGGGTTTTGTATGGTGCATGGAGCACTATACAAATGAATTTGACACCTCTGCCTTAGAGAATTTTTAAATTCTTGCCACCAGAAGGAGGAACATGATACGACTGGCATTTGTTTTATGTAGGCTGTTCTAACTTGTCCTTAAAAATGCAGAAATACAGAAACATATACCAAGATAAGTTCAAAATGAGAACTTGATTTAGGTGATATCATAAACACATTAGGAAAACGTGTAATGGTTTACCTGTCAGGTCTATAATTAAGTGAAGAATTTATGATCAAACAAACTATAGAAAGTATTAGGGGATATAAAATGGATACTTTTATTGCATTAAATTTAAAAAGTCTTTGCACAAACAAAATCAGTGCAGTCAAGATTAGAAGGAAAACATAGAACTAGGGAAAATTTTACAAAAATCTTCTCTGATAAAGGCCTCAATTCTCAACTATTTAGAGATCTAAGTCAAATTTATAAGAATATGAGTAATTCTGCAATTGATAGACAAAGGATATGAACATGAAGTTGTCAGATGAAGTAATAAAAGCTATCTATAGGCATATAAAAATGCTCTCAGTCACTATTGATTAGAGAAATGCAAATTAAAACAACTCTGAGATATCACCACACACCTGTCAAATTGACTCATATGACAGAAAAGGAAAATAACAAATGTTGGAGGGCACATGGGAAAATTGGGATACAAACACATTTTTCATAGAGTTGTGAACTGATCCAACCACTATGGAGAAAAATTTGGAACTATACCCAAGGTATTTATAAAGCTCTTATATCAGTATCACTACCAGCAATCACTACCAGATCTATATATCAAAAAGGTCCAAAAAAAGGGAAAAGGCCCTATATTTTATTGGTCAATCCTTAAGTTGTGTCCAACTGATTGTGAAACCATGGCCCCCAAACACACCAGGTGCTTTTATCCTCCATTATCTCTCAAAATCTGTCCAATTCCATGCTTATTGTTTCATGATACTATCTATCCATCTCATCCCTTGCCACCCCTTTTCATTTTGCTTTCAATCTTTCCCAGCATCAGAGACTTTTCCAATGAATCTTGTCTTCTCATTTTCTGGCCATAGTATTTACATTTCAGCTTCAGTATTTGATCTTCCAGTGAATAGCCTGAATTAATTTATTTAAGTATTGACTGATTTCACCTCCTTGCTATCCAAGGAAATCTCAAAAGTCTTCAGCACTACATTACAATCCAACTTTCACACCCATAAATTACAACAGGAAAAAAACCCATAGTTTTGACCATACAGACCTCTGTTGACAAAGTGATATCTCTGCTTTTTAGTGTGCTGTCCAGATTTGCCATAGCATTCCTTCCAAAGAGCAAGCAACTCTTAATTTCATGGCTGCAGCTGCCATCTGCTATGATCTTTGAGCCAAATAATATAAAATGTGATGCTGCTTTCATTTCTTCTCCCTCTATTTCCCAGAAAGTGATGGGACCAATTGCCAAGATCTTAGTTTTTTTTTTAATTGTTAAGCTTCAAGCCAGGTTTTACACTCTCCTCTTTCACCCTCATCAGGAGACTCCTTAATTCTTCTTCACTTTCTATGAGCAGAGTGGTATCATCTGCATATCTGAGATTGATGATACTTCTCCTGGCAAACTTAATTCCAGTTTTTGATTCATCTAGCCTGGCATTTTGCATGATGTTTTCTGCATGTAAGTTAAATAAATAGGGAGACAATATACAGCCTTGTCATACCTTTTCTCCAATCTTAAACCAATCAATTGCTGAAGAACTAAGGGAAACAGGTTAAGTGACTTGCTTAGTCACACAGCTAGCAGATATCACAGGTCAGATTTCAACTTAAAAAGTATTCCTTATTCCAAACCCTTTACTATCCTCTACACCACCTAGCTGCCCACCCAATATGCACAAAAACACTTATGGCAGTTCTTTATCTGGTAACAAATAATTGGAAATTGAGGTAATGATCATCATTTGGAGAATGCTTGAACAAGTTGTAGCATATGATGGTGATGGAATACTATTGTATTTTATGACGACCAGGATGTATGATGAACAGGATGCTTTCAGAAAAAAAACTTGTGAAGACTTACATGAACAGATATGAAGTGAAATGAGAACCAGAAGACTATTGTACACAGTAATAACAATATTGTATGATGATCAACCGAACGACTTAAGAATATGTATATATATATGTATGTATGCTTTAGCCAAGAATAATTTACCTAGCAAAAATACGTATATTTATCTAGCATGAAAAATGAATCTTTAATGGAACAGATGACTTTCAAATATTTCCTTTTTTTCCTGAAGGGGGGAAGGTAGGGCAGTTGGGGTTAAGTGACTTGCCCAAGGTCACATGGCTAGTAAGTGTTAAGTGTCTGATGCCAGATTTGAACTCAGGTCCTCCTGACTCCAGGGCCAGTGATCTATTCACTGTGTCACACCTAGCTGCCCCTCAAATATTTCTAATAAAAAACACTACATAGAAATTTTGAAGTTTAAAATCAAGACTCAAAGGAAAGAAAAAATGTAAATATGAGTGAGCAATAATTAGATGCTAAACAAGAATGAAGTGTTTATATCCTAATAGGAGGGGATGATAGACTTTCTCTTCAAAACTCTAATGTTGTCAGGGACAAAGAGGCAATGAAATAAGATAGAGAGCATGGGATTGATTTTGGTTTTTTGATTATCTTAGAAGATAAAAAGAAATGGAGAGGAAAAGAAAAGGAATACACTAGGAAAACAAATGGAAGGAGGCAGAGGAAGGTTGGAAGATATCATATCACATAATCAAGGTGTTCAAGTAGAAAACCATGCAAAAAAGGAGGAAGGAGTGAGGGAATGAATGATGCTTGAACTTCAGTTAATCTGAACTGGTCAAAGGAGGGAAAAATACATACATACATAAAGTTGGGTACAGGAATAAATTTTTCTAAAACAGGAAATGGGAAGAGAAGGGCAAAGGGGAGGTAGCATAAAAGGGGGGATTAATCAGAAGGAAAAACAAATTTAAATCATGGAGGATGAATCAAAGTGAGGAAGAAAGGTTAAGAACCTGTGATTGGGCTATCCTTATTATTGATTCTTTCCTACTGGAAGAGGACCAAAAGACATCATGATACTGGGATCAAGGTAGAGTGTGTTCTGCTATCATTGGTGAGAGCAGTATGAACTTGGAAAGCTTTACCACAGGTTAGGCACAAATAATTCAGTTGAATATTTGGAATGGAGATGTCTTTAGACTTGCACTTCTTGCATTTCTTTTAAGTTACTGTAATTTTGCTTTACTCATAGAGCATAGCACCTTCTTTGATGTAGGCTCACTGTGCTGGGAAGTCGTCTGCCAGGGACTCCCATATCTTACAACCAATACTAAAGTTCTTCAGAGAAACCTCAAGATCTCCAAGTGATTGCCTGCCTTGTATGCATTCTCCATAAAAATAGTCTTCTAGGTATATGTATATTTGGTATTGGAACAACATGGCCAGCACCTTGGAGTTGCACTTTCCACACTAAGTTGAATGCTGGGCAGTTTAGAATAAGAGAGGACCTCAGATGGGGTGAAGAAAGAGAAGAGCGATAGGGAAGCACACGCAAATTGCATCATGGCTAGGTTCTGGTACTGAGCATACTCCTTCTTGCTCACTGCCCCATATTTAGAGATTGGGGGGGGGGGGCGACCAAGAGTGGAAGAAATATAGGACAATAGGAAGTAAATGAACATTGTCAGCTAACTGTGAGTGTAAACTGAATTAACTCATCTAAAAACTGGAAGAGAGTAACAATGGATTTAAAAGCAAAGTCCAACAATTTATTGGTAAAAAGAAACACGCAAAAAATATTCACAAAGAATTAAAATAAAGGTCTAGAGGGAAATCTATTATGCTTCAAATGAAGTAATTAAAAAAAAGAAGACAAGGTTATCAATGATGATCTCAAAAAACATCAGCAAAATTAGACTTGACTAAAAGAGATCAAGATGTAAATTCCTGAAATATATCATAGACAGTGAAAGAATATAAATGCTCAACATGCATACAATGAATCATATAACATCTAAACACTTAGAGGAAAGTTAAATGACTCACGAGAAGAAAGACATAGAAAATTATAACAGCAGAAAACTCCATTACCTCTTTTCAGACCTAGACAAATCTAAACAAGAAAAATGAAAGAAAGAAAAGTTGATACCTGAATAGAAATTTAGAAAATTTAAATCTGACAAAACTTTTTTTTAATTACAGAAAGGAAAGAGAAAATTATATCATAACTAACTCTAAAATTATATTCAAATACTTATCTTTTTCTTTATTGGTTAGAAATTAATTTAACAGAAATTTTATTCTGAATATGATCAAATGGGTCAAAGAACAAATCACCTAAACAATAAATAATTTCATTAATGATAATGGCAATAATGAGACAACACACTCATGTGTGGTTTTTTTCCACTCATGTGGAAATTTGTATTGTTAACCATGTTTACCATAAAAAGAAGAAAGAACAGAATAATAAATTGAGCATGAAACTAAAAAAACTTAAAGAAAAAATTAGACCTCAATTAAGTACCAAAAATAGAAATCCTAAAAATTAAAGAAGAGACTAACAAAAGCAAAAAACAAAAATTTTCCTGCTAAATCAATAAATAGAACTAGAAGGTCTTTAAAAAAATACCAACAAAATGGATAAGTCACTTGCTAATTTTATTTTTAAAAGAAGAAAATCCAATTGCCAGTGTCAAAAATGAAAAAAAGATGACTTCATAACAAATGAAGAAGTGAAGGGAATTAGTATAAGCTATTTCTTTAATTATATGCAATAAAACCAAAAACATAAAGAAAACAGATGAAAACTTTTTTAAAATACCTTGATTATTGGAACAAGAAATAGAGGACCTGAATAATCTAATCTCACAAAAAGAAATTGAACAAGGTATAAAAGATATCTTAAAGATATATCCCTAGGAACAGAAGGATTTAAAAGCACTTTCTATTGATCATTCAAAGACAAATTAATCCCAATATTATATAAAAAGTTTTCAAAATTAGGGAAAGGAGTCCCTTTCAATATCATCCAATGATACAAAGATAGTCTAGATGCTTAAACTTAAAATTATAGATCAATAATAATACTAATAAATATTAAATAAGTATTTTAAAATTCAGTCATAGAAAGTAGACTCCAGCAGCATTTCACAATGATTATTCACTAGAGTGAGGTTCAATTTATGCCAGTAGTAGGTTAAGTACTAATAAAAATATTAACCTGAGAAGAATAACAAAAATCATACAATTATAGTGATAGATATAGAAAAAGATTTTGAAGAGACACAACACCCATTTCTATTAAAAAAAAAAACCTTAAAAATAAATGAATCTTTACTAAATATGTAAAGTAGATTCTATCTAAATCCAAGTGTCAGCACCAAATGAAATAGGGAAAAACTAAAAATCATTCTAGTAAGATCAGGGCTAAATAAAGGATTCTATTATCACCACTGATATTTGATCTAGCACTAGAAATGCTAGCTTATTTTAAGAAAAGAAAAGGAAAGTGAATCAGACTAGGAAAGTAAGAAACATAATGGTAGCTTTTTGCAAATAATATGATGCTTTACAGAGAAAACCCTAGAGAGTCATCTAAAAAAATCAAATGAGGCAATTAATAACTTCAGGCAAATAATAGGATATAAAATAAACCCATATAAATCATAAGCATTTCAGTATATTACTAACAAAAGCAAGTACGAAGAGATAGAGAAATTCCATTTAAAATAGCTACATAATGTCTAAAATATTTGGTAATATACCTGCCAAGAAACACATATGAACTACACATTAATACAATTTTAAAACTCTCTGGGCAAAGATAGATCTAAATAACTGAAGAAATATTAATTCCCCTAAATACATCAAGCCAATATGATAAAAATGACAATGTTGCCTAAATTGCTTTACTTATTCAGTGCCATTACAAACACAAAAGGTTATTTTGTAGAGCTAGAAAAATAATAATAAAATTCATATGGAAGATAAAACATTAAGAAGAATTTCACAGCAAATAGTGAAAAAAATAATTAGAAGGAAGGAGAGAGAGTAGTACTAGATCTCAAACTACACCACAAAACAGTAATCATCAAACAAACTTAACACTTGTTAAGACATAGATATGGGCAGCTGTGTGATCCTGTTGATAGAATGCTAGGCCTGGAGTTAGGAAAACCTGAGTTCAAATCTGACCTCAGACACTTACTGCCCATGTAACGATGGGCAAATCAATTAACCCTGTTTGCTTCAGTTTCCTCATCTGTAAAATGAGCTGGAGAAGGAAATGGAAAACCATCTTTGCTAGTGTCTGCCAAGAAAACCGCAAATTGTGTCACAAAGAATTGGACAGAACTGAAATTACTAAACAACAAAAGACATGGACTGGTCAATCAATCAATCAAGAACAAATGTTTACTATGTGCCAGGCACTGTATTAAAGTGCTAGAGAATACCAAAGGGAGAAAAAGAGTCTCTGACCTCATGAAGTTTGCAATCTAACGAGGGAGACAACATACTAACAAATATAAAAGAACAAACTATATACAGGATAAATAAGAAATAATAGAGGGAAGGCATCAGAATTAGGGAATATTGAGGAAGGCTTCCTGTAGAAGGTGGGATTTTAGTTGAAACTTAAAGAAAGCCAGGAAGTCAGTAGTTGGAAAAAATTGGGAGAGCGTTCCAGGTATGGAGAAATGTCAGAGAAAATACCCAGATATGATAGATGGCATGTCTTGTTCTTGGGGCATCCAGGAGACCAAAGCCACTGGATGGAACAGCATGCTTTAAGGATTAAAGTATAAGAAGACTAGAAAGTAGTAGGGGGTTACATTATGATGGACTTTGAATACCAGAGCATTTTGTATTTGATTTTGGAAGCAATAGGAAGTGACTGGAGTTCATTGAGTGAGGGGAGGGGATGATATGATCCACCCTGTGCTTTAGGAAAATTAGTGACTGAGTTTAGAATGGATTGGAGGAGACAGGGAGTATCATAGTAGGCTATTGCAATAATCATGGCATGATTTATTATTGCACTAGAGTATTGGCAGTGTCAGAGGAGAGAAGAGGGCATATTAGAGAGATGTTGCAAAGGTGAAATCAACAGGCCTTGGCAACATATTCCATGGGGTAGGGGAGAAGAGATAGTGAGAGGTCCAGGATGACTCCCAAAGCATGAACTTGAGGTGCAAAAGTATGGTGTTGTCCCCAACAGTAACAGAGAAGGTAGGAGGTAGGGAGAGGTATGGTAGAGGCCATGCTGAATTAGATTTTGCCATAATGAATTTCAGATATATCTAAAAAGCAAATGGAAATGAGAAAATAGAGGTCAACATAGAGACTGAGACAGGAAAGGTAGATTTGAGAATCATAGGCATAGAGATTATAATTAAATCCATGGTAGCTGATGAAACCATTAAGTGAAATAGAATAGAGAGAAAAGAGAAGAGGCTCAGGACAGGTTAGGCACACAATATGCAGATAAAAATGAGCACATTAATTTAAGATTTGATAAACTCAAAACCTAAGCTACTGGGGTGTGAATTAAAAACAAACTGCAGGAGTGGCTAGGTGGCACAGTGAATAGAGCACCGGCCCTGGAGGCAGGAGGACCTGAGTTCAAATCCGACCTCAGACACAACACAAATACTAGCCTTGTGACCTTGGGCAAGTCAGGCAAGTCACTTAACCCCAATTGCCCTACCCCTCCCCTCCAAAAAAAGCAAAAAAACTGCAAGGAAAACTGAAAAGTGGTCTGTTAAGAAATAAGTATAGACTAATATCTTATGTCATAGAGGAAGATAAGTTTATGATTAGTAAAGGATGATATCATAAACAAATCATAAGAGAAAGGAAAAAATTATCTTTCAGATCTAGAAATAGTAGAAGGGTTCTCAACTATATACGTTTTAGAGAGGATCACAGAAGACAAAATGGACATTTTCAATCTAACAAAATTTACAATTATTTGCACAAAAAAACTAATGCAGCTAAAATTAGAAGGCAAGTAGGTAATGGGGAAAAATCTTTGCAGCAAGTTTCTCAGAGAAAAGTCTCATTTATGAGATATATAGAGAATTAACTCAATTTTGTAAGATTGATAGCCATTTCCCATTTAATAGTCAAAGGTCAGGAATAGATATTTCTCAACTGTAGCTATGTGAAAAAATACCCCAAATCACGAATGAATAATTTGTATAATAATATAGTAAAATTGCTTACAAATAGGGAAATATACCAGCTACTGTGAAGTTCCATCTCACACTTATCAGAAGAGTTGGCAGAAAAAGAAAAATGACAAAAATAGGAGAGGCTGTGGGAAGACAAATAAATCAGTGCACTATTGAAGCAGTTATAAATTACTCATCATTCTACAAAGCCATTTGGATCTATGCAAAAAATATCTCATACCTTTTGACCCAGCAATACCACTATCACCTCTATACCCCAAAGATATCAAAGAAAGAGAAAAATACCTCATGTATAGCTCCTCTTTTGCAGTGGTAAGGAACTGCAAACCAAAGGCCTGTCTATCAATTGGGGAATATCTGAACAAATTTTGACATATGAACATAAACAAATTTTATTATGCCATGAGAAATGATGAAAGGGATGGTTTCAGAGAAACCTGGTAATGCTTATATGAACTGATGCAGAGTAAAGTGAGCAGTGCCTTTAGAAGAATTTATAAAGTAATAATAAAATAAAAAAGATAAATGACTTTGAAAGACTTTAAAACTCTCATAAATGCAATTACCAACCAGTATTCCATAGGAACAGAAAGGTGATGGACTTAGGCTATAGATTAAGACATGTACTTTTGGACATGACCAAGTAAGGAATTAAGTTTACCTGACTCTGCATATTCATTATAAGGATTTTACTTTCATTTATTTTTTCAGAGGAGGAGGGCATTTTAAAGTAGAGAAAATAAATTTTGTTGATTGAAAAAGCTTAAGAAAAAAAGAAATATTATCAAGCAAAATAAATTTATGCAGAGGACTTATCTGCTACTTTAATAGCTGCCTGAAAGAAGATAAATTATCTAAATTCCCCATACCAACTCCAGTGAAGCCAGAACATTACAGCAGAACAAATATAATATGGAAATCAAATTATAAACTACAATAAGTTAATTCATCCCTTCTTGAACTACAAAAAATGTAGATCAGAAGTCTATGGGAAATAGGAAAAGGAACTACCTGAAGGACCAGCACCAGTTCAAACAAACAAGCTGGTCAGCCTTCAGGGTTAACATAGAGGGTTGAGGAATTTTGATGACAGAATCATGAGAGTAAGGAGCTCCCAGAAAAAAAGATGCAGTTGCTTCCCAAACTGGAATTAGTAAGCCAACAGGAATGGTAGAAGTCTCTGTGTCAGATAAGTACTCAGATATTATCAGCTCTGGTGCTGAAATGTTCTGATGTCCCTAGCACTCTGTCCTGAGGCACTGCAGAGCCCAGTGCTCTGAACCTCAAAGATCCAGGGGGAATCTAAGTGTGAGATGTGGAGATGTGTATAGGAACCCAGGTCAACCAGGGTGAGATCAAGCAGGACTCACCACTCCACTCAGGAAAAAGAGCCTTGCTGCAAAACCTGCTTCAGGAAATAGCCTGGAAAGATGAATAAATCAAAAAAGACACCAACCAATGTCTTTTAATAATTAGAAATCATTGTAGCTCTAGAAATCCCACAAAGATGGAGATAATAAACCCATTGTCAACTGCAAGAAGAGATGCAGAGGAAAATAATTTATTTTCCATAAGCCCTACTTGAATACTAAGAACTAATGAAGCAGATTTTTTCTATAAAGCAATTGGGGTTAAGTAACTTGCTCAAGGTTACATGGTCAGTTATTTCTGGGTGTGGTGCTGAGTATCTGAGCCTGGATTTGATCCCCAGGTCATCCCGACACTGGAGCCGGTGCTCTTACTCGCTGAGCCACCTGGCCACCCCATGAAGCAGATTTTTTAAAAATTGAAATAAAAGCTCTGGAATAAAATCTTTACCATAAATAATGCTGTTTTGACCCAGGCCACCTAGGCCACACAGAAATTTTATAGCCTGGAGCTGTTGACATGGGTATCCATTTGAATGGAAAGAGGGAGAGGGAGCTGGAGTGTGGGACTGGCTTTTGTGGGGTTTCTTTTTTTACATTTCTTTTGGATTCTACAAAACTTAATATTGTGGAGATTGTGGAAATCACTTTATTTTTGTGTGAAACATCTCTTTTAGAGAGATTTGAGAGGTTGTGAGGATCAGAGAAAATGGCTAATCCTCCATCTTGTTGGTCTCATACCCCAGAATCCATCCCCCTCACTTCTAAAGAATAGAAATCTGGGAAGCTAGTGACTTTGTGGCTGTAGAACCTAATAAAAAAAAATTGTGCCCCTTGACCAGAAATATTTAAGAAGCAAATAGTTATAAATCTAATTAGGTACTTTTCTCTCTCACAATAGTCAGCCTTTCCTGCTTTCTTCCAGGGAGGAATCAGTCTCCATTGGAAAATATGGAGTACGATTTCAGAGATAAGCATCTTGTAACCTGTATTCAGACAACTAACAAAGACATGCATATCTTATATGTGGCCAACACACACCTTATACAGTCTATTTAAAATTTTCCATCAGCAGCTTAAAGAGATGAGCTTCAGTTATCTGAAAAGTTCTCTTATGTGAGAACATCTAATTTCCTAACTTGGTCAAAGAAATGAGTTGTCATTGTATGCATTTAAGTATACACCCTGATACAGTACATGTATTAGATATTCAGCATATGTCTGTAGACCATTGTGTATATGTGCACATGCCTTTTCACAGGCAAGAGAGGCACACTGCTCATAACTGTGCTGGATAAATGCCATTATGAAATCTATTTATTGAAAAAGAAATTTTCTCCCAAGCACCTCTCTCCTATTATTTGATTAAACCTATGCCACAACTGATCCTTATGTCTTCAACAGCCTGATCAGTTTCTACATGTGTAAGGTGATACTAATGCTGAGATATTTCCTAAAGAAACCTGAAGCAGGGACTATCCAATACTTTAAATATAATAAGTGAGGTAAGTGAGAGAAAATAGGTCCCTGAGGCAGTTGTCATCTAAAACCAGAAAAGATCTCCAACAAATAAACTTTATAATTTGTGATGAAGTACAAAAAATGACACATTTGGAGTTTTGTTTACATATACACATATGTGTATATATACACTTATATATATGTATGTATAAACACACATACACACATATGTATACACACATAGAGTTCCTTTTTTCTATTGCCTTGTGAGATTTCTCCTTAGCTCTCTTTGGGCAATCCCTCTCTTAGCCTTTTCAGTTAATGAGCTTTGTTAGCTCATTTTAATTATGCTGTATTCCCACAAGGGCTTCCAGATTACAAATGGCTTTGTTCCAAGGTTCCTATTACAAAGTATTGTGTTGCCCTGAAATTATCAGGTGACCTACATTCATTTTGCTTTTCCAAAAAGTCATTAAGCAAAGTAACTCTTGAGCTACAGGAAGAGAGGGCAGCTGTCACAAGCCCTTGGCCAGTACTCTAAACCTAAAGCCAAATTATAAAAGCAAATAGACTATCCCCTGTTCATAGCCACAGACAAAGTAACTTGATAATTGAAAGTCAGATAAGGACAATTAGAAAAATTAAGTTAGAAAAACAGAAAGGTTAACATCATAAGGAAGTATTCTCAAGGTTCATAAAATTGTTTAACACACACTCTTTCTGTGTGTGTGTGTGTATCCAGAGGATCCAGAGGTAGAAACAGGGAAAAATGTCCTTGTGTTAGTAGCTCCTGGGGATAAATGATAAATGATACCCTCTGATTCCTGTTTATTATGAGGTCACATTGATGTGGCTCCTAAACCACAATCTTTTTGTTGCAATCTCTGCCACTCATCTAGGTATCTCATGATAGCTTTGAGACGGAAGGGTAACTCTCTGAGTTCTAGTTCTAGGGGGATATTCTTAGCCTTCACTGGGCCTGCCTGTGACATCCCTGTGCCCAGGATGAAGTAGGGCCTTAAGGGATCTCAAAAAGCAACTTGCATTTCCTTCTTCTCCAGGACCTAGGTAGTGGGATACCAACTACTCAAAGTGTTGCAGCAGCTTCATCCTAAACTCAGGCTTGCTGGGAGTCTTGTGGGGTGGGGCAGGTACAAGTAGCTAGGAGCTCAAAAAATTATTCTTACATTTTGATGACAGCAGAAAGGAGAAATCTGAGGCTTGAGGTAAACCCAAAGAGTTCTAGCAACCAATTAAGTGGGAATACATTTCCAAGAGAAAGTATTAGGGATATTTGTGCCTCCTTTGAATTAGGGGAGAGACAAGGAAGGAAGATCATCCCAATGTGCAACCCCAAAGGGTTGTTAAACTAGTGTTCTGATTTCAAGCATATGTTTATTATTTGATCAATTTGTTTCATCACTTCTGGATTTATGGACAATGGCAGTGATTAAGTCTACATTTAAGCTTATACCTTAATCACCATTCCCACGGTTGAAAGTTCCCGCTATGAATCGGTTGTTGTCCTTTGTTCTGGAAGAAGACCAAAATGACATCGCTATGCCAGGTTTCAGTGTCACCAACTGTGGCTGGTCAGGCCAATATGAGCTTGGAGTGCTCTACCACAAGTCAGGCACAAATAATCCACGTGAAAATTTGGGGTGGGCCCTACAAATTTGGGCATCCTACATTTCCTTTGAGTTGTCTCCATTCTTTACTCACAGAGCACAATACCTTCTCTGATATGGACACACCATGCAGAATGGTCCTGTGCCAGCGTATCCCATGTCACATAATCGATTTCAAAGTTCTTGAGAGTGTTCCTGTATCTCTTCTTCTGGCCACCATGTGAACACTTGTCTTATGTGAGTTCTTCATAAAAAAGTCTTTTTAGCAAACATACATTTTGCATTCAAAGAATGTGGCCAGCCCATCAGAGTTGTGCTCTCTGAAGCAGAGTTTGAAGGCTTGGTGGTTTAGTTCAAGTAAGGAACCCAGTGTCCGGTACCTTACCTGCCGGTTGATCTTCAGAATCTTCCTAAGACAATTCAAATATGATTACTCAGTTTCCTGGTATGGCACTGCTATACTGTCCAGATTTCACAGACATACAACAATGGGGTCAGAACAATGGCTCTATAGACCTTCAGTTTGGTAGTCAGTCTAGTACCTCTTCTCTCCCATACTTTCCTTCAGAGCCTCCCAAACACTGAGCTAGCTCTGGAAATGCATGCATCAACCTCAATATTAATGTGCATATCCTTGGAAAGTACACTGCCAAGGTAAGTGAACTTAGTTACAGCATCCAAAACTTCTCCATTTGCTGTAACTGATGGTTCCATGGATGGATGGTATGGTGGGGGCTGATGGAGCACCTGTTTTCTTGGTGTTAATTGTTTGGCCTAAATTAGCAGAAGCAGCAGAGAACTGATCTACACTTGAGTTGCATCTCATCCTCAGAGGCTGCATTGAGTGCACAATTATCTGCAAACAGATCATGCACCAACACTCCCTCCGCTTTGGTCTTGGCTTGTATCCTTTTCAAGTTGAAGAATTTACCATCAGTGTGGTAGATGACCTTGATGCCATGTTCATCCTTATTGAAAGCATTTTACAATATGACTGAAAACGTCATAGTAAAAAGCATGGGAGCAAGCACACAGCCTTGTTTCATTCCATTGGTGAAAGCACAGGAGCATTGCCCATTATCCAAAACGCTGGCAAGCATGCTGTCATGAAATTGATGTACAACGTTGATGAACTTTGCTGGTATTGCATTTGCTCCATTTCCATAGTGTTCTCAAACAACCATCATCAATCAATGCTGAGGTCATTGACTGTTTACCTCAGGTTGAAGTCAATCCCTCCCTAGCTGATGTTCCAATGGAAGAAGAGGTTTTGAATGCCATTAGGCTCCTCTTGTGTGTCAAAGCATCTGGTGCTAATTCTATTCCAGCTGAGATTTACAAGGTACAGGGTCCATTGCTCATACAAAAGTCGATTGAAATTTTCCAGGTTATGTGGCAAGAGGAAGCTATCAATCCTCCAGGACTTCAAGGTTGTCTCCATTGTCCATCTCTATAAAGATAAAGGAAATAGACTGTCCTGTGACAATCACAGGGGAGATATCTCTCAGTCATTGACGCGAAGATTCTTGCCATAGTCCTCCTTAATAGGTTGATCCTTCACCTGGAAGATGATTTTGTACCCAAGAGCCAGGGTGGCTTCTGAAAAGTCTGAGGAACAGTCGATACGGTGTTTGCTTCCAGAGAAATGCCAGGATCAGAACAGAGGTCTGTATACAATGTTTGTAGATCTGACCAAGGCCTTTGATACTGTTAGGAGGGCATATGGAAATTTATGTCCCACTATTAACTATACTTTCATACATATTGGATTAGCTTGTAAATGTTGAAAAACTGTTTCTCTGGGGGGGAGGAGGCAATGTGCACAAGGCATGATTTTAAGTTTAATCTCAATTATTTACTCTTTTAAATCAACAAAACAATTATTCAAACCCTTATTTGTTTTCTGATTTCTGAGGTATAGATAGTTGAAACTGACTCTAGTACACCTCTAAGATATATCTTTTTACAATAGGAGCCAGAAATATTTGGTTTTTCTTTTCCTCCAGAAAAATTCAGAGAATATAGATAATAGAATATTAGACCTGGGAAGGACTGCATATGCCATATACATTTGCATGGATGTGCATACACATGCACATATACACAAATGTATGTACTATGTAAAATATGTACAAATAATATATTACAAGTAATAATATAATAATAAAAACATATATAATGCATAACATACATAGGTACATATAGATCCATAGATCCATCCACATATTGGATAAAAACCTTTATTCAGAGAAACTTGCTACAGAGATGTTCTCTCACTTGTTTCCATTCTAATTTAAACTGAATGTGAGTGTGTGTGCATGTGTGTGCGTGTGTGTGTGGTGCAAAACTTCTTTAATTGTATGCAATTCAAACTGTGCATTTTATCTTTTATGATTCTCTCATTTTGGTCATGAACTCTTCCTCTGTCGATAGATCCAAAAGGAAATCTCTTCTCTGCTCCTCTAATTTGTGATATGATTTTTTTACATCTAAGTCATGCATCCATTTGAATATTATCTTGATCTATACCTAAATTCTGTCAGACTGCTTTTCAGATTTTCCAACAGTTTTTGTCAAATAGGAAGTTCTTACCAGGAGGAGTCTTTGGGTTTATCAAACAATAGGCTACTTGAGTTATTTGCTTTTGTATATTCTGTACATAATCTGTTCTACCAATCATCTTCTCCATTTTTTTCAGCCAGTACCAAATCATTTTAATGATTAATGTTTTGTAGATAGTTTTAGACATGATTCTTTCAAGGCACCCTTCTCAATTTTTAATTATTTCAAGTGAGATTTTTGACCTTTTATTACTTCAAATGAATTTTGTTATTATTTTTGGTGGTTTGATTTTTGTGGTACTGAAAAATAAATTAATTTAGATAGTATTAGAATTTTTGTGTTGCTTCAGTTTACACATGAGCAAATAATAATTTATCCAATTATTTTGCCACAGAGTACCCATTGAGTAATTTTATCCCATTATTTAAGTCTATTTTTATTTCTGCAAAGAATATTTTGTATTTCTATTCATATAGGTCTTGTGTGTGAATAGACCCCAACATATTTTATATATTTTGTAGCTATTTAAAATGGATTTTTTCTTTTTATATCTTCCTGCTGGATTTTTTTGGTAATATATAAAACTGTTAATGATTTATGTGGATTGTTTTAGAGCTTGTAATATTGCTGGTTGGTCATGGTTTCAATTAAATTTTAGCTGACTCAACAGGGTTCTCTACACAGACTAAAACATTTCTTCGGAAGAAAAAAATAATTTCATTTTCTTTTTGTATATTCTTCCAATTTTTTAGTCTTAGATTATTTTTATAACTAGAACTTCTATCAACATAATAAGTAAGAGCTGTGATGATGAGGGGTATTCTTGCCTTTGCACTGATTTTATTGGAAAACCCTCTAAACTAGAGGTTTTCTCCACTACATAAAATGCTGGCTCTTGGTTTCATGTATTTTCTGTTACCATCATAAAAGAAGGCCCATTTATCCCTAAAGAGAATAGAAACTGTGTTTCTGACAAAATAATCTGTAATGTCAGGTGAGGTTGAGTGACAGGTAGACACCAAAGGTAGGTTTGACTCCAAGAATATTAGGGACAAACAGCAATCTAGGATGTCAAAAGTTTTTCTTATATCTATTGATGCAATCATATGACTTTTCTTGGTTTTGTATTATTATATTTCCAGTTTCCCTAATGTTGAACCAATCCTGACTTCTTTATTTTTAGGTTAAAAAAAAATACTGGTATCTTTTACTTTAATTTTGCCCAATTTCTCTCCTGTATTCCCTGCCCCTAATCCCTTGAAAAAAGTCTTCCTATAAAACAAAGGCATCTCTTTAAGAAAAAGAAGATAAAAACAACATATAAAAATTAATATGCTTTAAAAATCTGAAAACATATGCAATATGCTATCTTCTCATATATATATTCTTTTGGGTGATGTTTGTTCTTTGTAACTTTGCAGCTTTTTTTTGTCTTCCTGCTATAAATTCAGCCTGGTCATAGTAAATAATATTTGTGATATTTGCAACAATCTCTTTGCTAATATTTTATTTAAAATGTGTTAGGATAATTTAGAAATGTTGGTGTAGGGGCGGGTAAGTGGCACAATGAATAGAGCACTGGCCCTGGAGTCAGGAGGACCTGAGCTCAAATCTGGCCTCAGACATTTAACACTTACCAGCCATGTGACCTTGGGCAAGTCACTTAACCCCAATTGCCCTGTCTTTCCTCTTCCAAAAAGCAAAAAAAAAAAAAACTGTTTAGTTTTTCTTGCTCTGTTTTGACTCTTCCTGGTTTAGTTATTAACACCATATTTGTCTCATAGAATTTGGTAAGATCTCTTCCTTTCTCATTTTTGAAAATATTTTTGTAAAATAGGAATTAATTATTCTTGGAATTTTTGATAGAATGTCCTTTAAATATATATACTCCAAGGGTTTTTTCCTTTGGAGTTCATCTATGGTTTCTTCAATTTCTTTTTCTAAGATGAGTCATGTAAATTCCCTGTTTCATCTTTGAGCATTTTGTATATTTGTAAATATTCATCCACTTCATTTAAATCATTGGTTTTAATGGAATATAATCAAACAAAATATTTTCTAATAATATCCATTATTTACTTTTTATTTATTATTCATTCTCCTTTTCTTTCTTTTTTATATTGGTAATTTTGTTAAAAATTAGTTGGGATTATTAGAAATTTGTTATAAAAAAGAAATTCTTTCCTCTTAAAGATCATCTAACACTTTACTATGTCCCCTCAAAAAAAAAGCAGCTCTTAGTTTGATTTATTAATTTGATGGATTTTTTCCTCCTAATTTTATTCATTTCTTCTTTTATTTTTAGATATTTGTTTTTATGATTTAATTGGAATTTTCAACTTGTTCATATTCAAAAATACAGAAATAAAAAAATTTCCTTAAGGATTCCCTTGGCCAAAATATATTGACTATTATTAAAAAATTTTCTCCTGATTATACTCATTGTTTTCACTATCTTTGGTGAACTTATCATTATTTCTATGGCTTGTTCTTTCATCCATCAAATCTTTAGGATTAAGGTAGTGTCCAATTTTTTTTAATCACTTATTATTTTAAGAATTTATTTATTTACTTTTAGTTTACAACATTCAGTTCTAAAGTCCCTTCAGTTTCAAACTTTCTCCCTGTTCCTCTCCTCTCCCTCCCTGCCCCATGGCCCCCATGGCAGCATGCAATCAAATATAGTATCTACAAATACCTTCACATTAAACATTAGTCAGGCTGTAAAGAAGGATTATAACCAATGGGGTGAACAATGAGAAAGAGGAAGCAAAACTAAATAAGAAAAAGAGAGAGAGCAAGCAGTTTGCTTCAATCTGCATTCAGATTCTGCAGTTCTTTCTCTGCATGTGAATATCTCTTTCCATCATGAGTATTTTGGAGCTGTCTTCTAACCTTGCATTGGTGAAAGGAGAATAGTCCAACAAAGTTAGTCATCACACATACAATTTGTCTATAATTGCATACAGATTTCTCCTGGTTCTGCTCTTCTCACTGAACAGCAGTCTATGTAAATCTTTCCAGGTTATTATGAAGTCTGTCTGACCCTCATTTCTTATAGCACAATAATATTCCATTATATTCATATAATACAATTTTTTTAGTCATTTCCCAATTGATGGGCATCCCCTTGATGTCCAATTCTTTGCCACCAGAAAAAGAGCTGCTAATAAATATTTTTTTACATACAGATCTTTCTTCTACTTCTACAATCTCTTTGGGATACAGCCCTAGAAATGATATTGCTGGGTAAAAGGGTATGAACATTTTTATAGCCCTTTGGGCACAGTTCCAAATTGCTCCCCAGAATGGTTGAATCAGTTCACTCAACTCCACCAACAATGAATTAGTGTTCCATTTTTTCCACATCCTCTCCAGCATTTATCATTTTCCTGTTTTTACATCTTAGCCAATCTGACAGGTGAGATGGTACCTCAGAGTTGTTTTAATTTGCATTTCTCTAATCAATAGTGATTTAAAGCATTTTTCCATATGCTTATAAGAGATCTTTAATTTATTCCTCTGAAAACTACCTGTTCATATACTATGATCATTTGTCAATTGGGGAATGGCTTGTATTCTTATACATTTGACTCTGTATATTTCAGAAATTCTCTGTATATTTTAGAAATGAGGCCATTATCAGAGATACTGGTTGTAAAAATTCTTTCCCAATTTACTACTTCCCTTTTAATCTTGGTTCCATTGGCTTTATTTCTACAGAAACTTTTCAATTTAATGTAATCAAAATTATCCATTTTGCATTTCATAATGCTTTCTAACTCTTGTTTGGTCAAAATCTTCCCTTCTCCATAAATCTTACAGGTAATGTATTCCTTACTCTTCCAGATTGCTTACAATATCAGCCTTTATACCTAGACTGTGCACCCATTTGACTTGATTTTGGTATAGGGTGTAAGATATTGGTCTATGCCCAGTTTCTGGGCATATTCCAGTTTTCCCAGCAGTTTTTGTCAAATAGTGAGTTCTTATCCCCAAAATTAGGCTCTTTGGGTTTATCAAACAATAGATTACTATAGTCATTGACTGATGTGTCTTGTGTATCTAATCTGTTCCACTGATACACTACTCTATTCCTCAGCCAATACCAACTAGTTTTGATGACTGCTGCTTTATAATACAGATTAAAATCTGTATTATATGGCTAGGGCACCTTTCTGTAATGGGAATGGGAATTTGAAGATCTTTCCTGCCCCTTAACAGACCTAGGGGTAATTTGAAGACCTCCCCTGCTTTGAAAGTAAACTCTGCCCCTTAACAGACTGAATGAAGTCACATGGAGCCTGTGGTGGGAGGAGTTTTGCTGGAGGGAAGCAGAGCCCACAGGAAACTGGTTCAGAGCTAGCCAGATATTGGGGGGAGAGAGAGGATACTCATTAAGGACATAGAGAGGTTTGTGAGTAAATATTGATCTTGTATTGGTTTGTGGGATGCTGAGGATCTCAGCATTATTTTGACTTCTGAATATCTTTGGTACTATGATGGAATCGACTTAGTGGTATTGGGATTTGGTTTTCTGGTGCCTAAATATATCCTTCAGTTCTATCCTCTACCTGGAGAATCTGGTATATTTTGCCATCAAATGTCATGCAATACTTATAGTCACAGTCTTTATCATGATCATGGGTGCTACAAATAATGTATTGGCACAGCATTTCCCTAGCATTGCTTTTCATTAATTCCCTTGATATTCTGGATCTTTTGTTCTTCATAATGCATTTTGTTACTATTTTTTCTAGTTCTATAAAATAATTTTTTGGTAGATTGATTGGTATGGTATATAATTGATATTGATATGGTAACTTAATTTAAGTAAAATTGTCATTTTTGTTGTATTAGCTCAACCTAGACATGCACAGCTGATGTTTTTCCAGTTAGTTAGATCTGACTTTATTTGTGTGAAAAATGTTTTGTAATTGTGTTCATATAGGTCCTGGGTTGGTTTGAGCAGGTAGATTCCCAAATAGTTTATAATGTACACAGTAACTTTAAATGGAATTTCTCTTTCTATATCTTGCTGTTGGATTTTGTTAGAAATATATAGGAATGCTGAGGATTTATGTGGGTTTATTTTACATCCTGCAACTTTGCCAAACTTATTTATTATCTGAAGTAGGTTTTTATTTCATTCTCTAGGATTCTCAAATTATACCTTCATATCATCTGCAAAGAGTGATAGATAGCTTAGGCTCTTCTTTGCCTAGTTGATTCCTTCAATTACTTTTTCTTCTCTTATCACTACTTCTAACATTTCTAGTACCAAATTGAATAAGAGGGGTGATAGTGCAATCCCTTGTTTCATCCCTGATCTTATTGGAAATGCTTCTAGCTTATCCCCATTAAATATAATACTTGCTGATGGTTTTAGATAGATGCTACTTATTATTTCAAGGAAGACTCCATTTATTCCTATACTTTCTAGTGTTTGTAGTAGAAATGGGTGTTGTATTTTGCCAAAAGTCTTTTCTGCAGCTATTGAGATAATCGTATGGTTTCTGCTAGTTTTGTTGTTGATATGATCAATTATACGGATAGTTTTCTTAATATTGAACCATCCTTGCATTCCTGGAATAAATTCTACCTGATCAAAGTGCATTATTTTCATGTAAGTTGCTGTACTCTTTTTTTTTTTTTGCTTTTTTGAGGTGGTAGGGCAGGGCAGTTGGGGTTAAGTGACTTGCCCAAGGTCACACTACTAGTAAGTGTTAAATGTCTATGCCAGATTTGAACTCAGGTTCTCCTGACTCTAGGGCCAGTGCTCTATTCACTACACCACCTAGCCACCCCTCTGAATGATTCTAATTTTTAGTGAATTATTTTCCTCGGTTTTTGAAGCTCTTTTTCCATATATTCAGATTTTTGAAGCTCCTTTCCACATGTTCAGATTTCATTTTTAGGGAGGTGTTTTCTCCAGTTAGATTTTGAAACTCCCATCCCAGTTCATAGATTTTACTTTTTTAAGGATTTGTTTTCTTCAGTGAGATTTTTTTTTCCATTTTCACCAATATAATTTTAAAAGAATCGGTCATTTTATCTTCTATCTCTCTAATTTGGCTTTTAAAATATTTCTGGAGCTCTTCCAAGAATGCTTGAGACCAGTTCATATTTCTTTCTTTGGACTCAGGTATGGATTATAGAGTCAATGGTGTCTCCTGAAAGTGATTCTCCTCATTCACAATAATAGGATTCAATCATTTTCGATTGCTTCTGGCCCATCATGATTGCCTATTTCCTGGCTTTTAAAGTAGATTCTGTTTCTGGATTACAAAGGTCTCTGACCCATGCTTCTCAAGCTGGGAGCTAGTGGTCTGCTTGTTGACTTTGTATACTGAAGCCTCTGGGTGTCTAGATTGAGGCCAAGGCCAGGACACTCAGTGTTTCCCTTGGGTTACCCTGAGGCACACAGAGTAAGTAAATGGGGGAGGTGTGGTCTGCCCATGTCAGGTCTCTGTGCCCAAGGACTAGAGTTTAGGCAGACTTAGCAGCTGGCACCCTGCAGTGCTAGTGTCTGGGGATTTCCTTGATTGTGCTAAGGCATACCTGGGCTTCTGGTGTTAGTGCTTGCTGGCTCCACCACCCTGGGTTTCAGGATCTCCCTCTGGTCAGCTGAGACAGTGTTCATTGGGACACCTTCTATCCTTCATTTCAGGCTTTGCACAGCTTCAGTCACACCCTTCCACTAGGCCTCCCAAGCCTGCTGCTGCTTCCACTGCTTCAGGATTTTACACTGCGGCAATAATCTCTGGGTTTTCAGGGTGAGGGAAGGGGATTAGAGCAGCTAGGGTTTACTCTGCCATCTTGGCTCCCAGTAGTTCAAGTAGATGATTTTTAGACATCCATACTGTGGGATGATAGCCCCAGGAGAAGCTGCTGTTGCTGCCAAGGACTCTGCACTTTCTCTTACCCAGTTCAGACCCATCCTCCATCCTGTGGTGAGAGGTCTGCAAAGCTGGAGTTTGCTCTCCCTCTGCTGTGGTCTTGTCTCATCTGTGCTGGTGTAGCCCGTGCATTCTGTGTTCCCCTTGCCCAATCCTACATGCACACTTTTCTGGATTGGGAATCTGCCACTCTCCATCTCCCATGGATTCTGTCACTCTAAAATCCATTCCAATTCACTTTTTAGAGGTTACTGACAGAATTCATGGAGGAGCTCAGATGATTTCCTGCTTTCACTCCTCCATCTTGGCTCTGCCCCCTAATCATTTCTTTACTGATCATTTACTAAATATGAATTTTATTGTGTTGTATTTAGTAAAGGATGGGTTTAATATTTCTGCTTTTCTGTATTCTTGAAATTTTTCTGCCCTTTTTGTGAGTGTCATGGAATGCTGAGAAATATGTATCCTGCTTTCTATTAAAATATTGATGATTATAATAAAAAAAATTTAAGTGAGGAACCAAATACCTTGTACCTATGGATATAAAGAAAGTGAATGGCCAAACAATGAATGGAGAAAATTACAGAGATAAAATGACCAATTTTAATGTAAATGGTTTTGTATAAATAAAATACAAACTCTTAAAATTCAAAGAAAAATTTCACCCTAAAAAAATTTCCAACTTCAATGTAATGAATTTATTAGAATGAATTCATTAGTCATTCTCCAATAGGATCAATAGGTTAAAAGTTATGAAAAAGTAATTTTCAAGGGAAGAAATCCAAGCTAACAACAATCACATGGGATAATTCTTCAAACCACTTATAATTAGAAAAATGATAATAAAAGCTTCTCTAAGGCCCTACGCCTCAGACTGGGTCCATTGACAAAAATGGAAACCTACGGTTGTTGGACACATTAATGCATTGTTGGTGGAACAGTGAATTTGTCCAGACAATTTGGAAAGCAATATGCAACTGTGTCTAAAAAGCTATTAAAAAGTGCATACTCTTTTACCCAGTGATACTACTACTACTACTAGGCCTGTGATCCAAATACACCACATATAAAAAGAAATAGACCTATACACACACACACACACACACACACACACACACACACACACACACACA